>NW_012115644.1:4785002-4885606 GCF_000951035.1 Colobus angolensis palliatus
TTTGAGATGGAGTCCTGCTCTGTCGCCCAGTCTGGGGTGCTGTGGCGCCATCTCCCCTCACTGCAAGCTCTGCCTCCCATGTTCACGCCATTATCCTGCCTCAGCCTCCCAAGTAGCTGGGTCTACAGGCGCCTGCCACCACGCCCAGCTAATTTTTTGTATTTTTAAATTTCACCGTGTTAGCCAGAATGGTCTTGATCTCCTGACCTCGTGGTCTGCCCGCCTCGGCCTCCCAAAGTGCTAGGATTATAGGCGTGAGCCACCGCGCCCGGTCCATTCCATACTGTTTTCTTAGTTCAATAAGCTGAATGAATCAAGATTTGGAGGATTATTATTACAGTACAGGGAAGTAACAGATGTTAATAAACATCTATAGTTTTCCAGAAGGACTTTGGCCCATATACTGTTAATGTATGTGTATGGCTGTGTATGTTTATTTTTTTCATAATACTAAAGAAATGCATCTTCAGAAAAATACTCCAAAATAAAATAAAAACAACATAAAACTGCAAAAGAGGCCTGGTGCGGTGGTTCACGCCTGTAATCCCATCACTTTGGGAGGCCGAGGTGGGTGGATCACGAGGTCAGAAGTTCAAGACCAGCCTGGCCAACATGGTGAAACCCTGTCTCTACTAAAAATACAAAAATTAGCTGGGCATGGTGGCACATGCCTGTAATCCCAGCTACCTGGGAGGCTAAGGCAAGAGAATTGCTTAAACTGGGACCCGGGAGGCAGAGGTTGCAGTGAGCCATGATCACGCCACTGCACTCTCTGCACTCCAGCCTGGGCTGCAGAGTGAGACTCCATCACAAAAAAAAAGAAAAAGAAAAAGAAAAAAAAAGCCATAAAAAGAATTTTCCCATAGTTGTATACACTGCTCAAGAAAATCAATGTTTAATATTTTATTCTTTGATTTCCTGTCTTTTTTCTATGTATATATTTTTGTAATAGTGGTTTTATATAGTTCATATCATTTTGTTGCTTGCTTTTTGTACTTCATGTATATGTATATTAAATTACTGGCATGTTCTTCTTTTTCTACAATAAGGCTGTATTGGTTAGTAATTAAAACAGTTAAATACAACATCATAATAAAAATCCATTTATATAGAGAAAAGTTGGCTAAATGCTGTTATATGAACATAGCTAAACTTTTACATTTACAATTAAAACAGGAAATAAACTTTTTTTCAACTTAAGTTTGATCTGGTCATTATTTTATCCACTTATTCCATCCAGATGATGTCTTCTATGAATTTGGTACCATGCAATGCAATATGAGTACAAAGGGATTAGAAAGCATAATGAATGACTCTAATCTCAAAATACTGTGGGGGGGGGAAAAGGCACATATTATGTCAAGGAAGTACAAAATAACATAAAATAGCAAATAAGATGGTGTACAACATAAGTTCTGCAGTACGTTGGAACAAAGAGAAATCAATTCCACGAAAGCGAGGTTAGTTTCTTTGACCAAACACATTTTTGTGCCACACATTGTACAAAATATCATGAACACAGACAAGCATAAGGTAGTCTTAAAACTCTAGAACTGTGCTGTCCACTAGGGTAGCCACTGGCCACATGTGAGTATTGAGTACTCGAAATGGTTAGTCCAAAGTGAGATGTGGTATAAGCATAAAACATACTAGGTTTTGATGTTATCCAACAAATGTAAAATACATTATTAACTTTTATATTAAGTACATATTTTTATTTTGAGCACACGAAACAATAATATTTCAGACATATTAGATAAATTGGGTTAAATACACCATAATATTAAAATTATGTTCACCTGGTTCTTTTTGAATTTTTAATGTGGCTACTAAGAAAGTTTATAGTTACATATATGGCTCACACTATCTCTTCTTAATTGGTGCTGCTCTGGATTTTTAAAATCCAAGCAAGAAAATGGCAAATCAAAGTTATACAAAATAACCTGTACAAAGTGCCAAGAGATGAGAAAGAGAAGCTACAAATTGACAAGCACCTATAATAACCCTAGCAGTCTGTGAGAGAGAGGGAAGATCTTGGTTGATACTGAGGAAAATGATCGTAATGCTGATGGAGAAATGAAACATGGCAAGGAGTGTGGAGCTACAGTGTTTCTGTGGGGAGTGACACTATTTAGCTTTAGACCAGCTGAATTGTTGGTGGAATACACAAGTGGACACAGGTAGGCATAGTTTTGACCTTGACTCTCAGAAGAAAATTCAGACTCATGATGAAATCTGTGGGTTCTTTAAGTAGATGTGATGGTTAAAGTCATAAGATTGAGTTATCCAAAGGCGTGAGAGGGAGAAGAGAAAATATCTGACTTGCGGAGGAAGTACATTTAGAGGGAGGAAGTGAAGACTTTGGAGAAGACATCATGGCGTGAGAAGAAACTGAGCAATGTAGTGTCATCGAAGCCAAGGGAGAGGAAGATGAGGGCGGGGAATGGTTCATTCATTATTTTTTCTCCATGTTTTTATTTATATTAGTTCAATTCCATCAGCAACATTTATTAAATACCTACTTTACGTCAGGTATTGTGAGGATTTCTGGAGATACAGCAATAAATATGTGGTATAGAAAACTGTGGTGAAAGGGGAGACAAGCAAGGATGGCTACGGAAATGGAAAGAAAAATCTAGAGATTATTGAACTTTGCATCAACGGGTAACCAAAGCTACTGGGATCACACCACCACCACAAGAACTAAACTAAGCAGACAGAATTGGAGGATTACTAAATAAGGTACATAAAAAAGGTAACCAAATTTATTTATTTATTTATTTATTTAACAGTGTCTGCAGTGATACGATCTCTGCTCATTGCAAACTCTGCCTCCTGGGTTCAATTGATTCTCATGCCTCAGCCTCCTGAGTAGCTGGGATTACAAGTGTGGGCCACCACACCTGACTAAATTTTGTGTTTTTAGTAAAGATGGGGTTTCACCATGTTGGCAAGGCTGGTCTCAAACTCCTGACCTCAGGTGATCCACCCGCCTTGGCCTCCCAGTGTGCTAGGATTACAGGCCTCAGCTACCACGCCTGGCCACCAAATATTTAATTATATGTATTTTTGCCAAATAGATACAGCTAAAGCAGAGTTTTTCAATCTCAGCCCCACGGACATTTGGACTAAACGATGCATAGGGAGGCTGTCCTGTGCATTGCAGGATGTTTGGCAGCATCCGGGACCTCTACCCTAATCCACCTGCTTCCTCAGTTGTGACAATCAAAAATCTCCAGATATTGCCAAATGTCCTCTGGGAGGATAGCAAAATTACTCATTTTTTGTTTTGTTTTGTTTTGTTTTGTTTGTTTGTTTGTTTGTTTTTGAGATGGAGTTTTGCTCTTGTTGCTCAAGCTGGAGTACAATGGCGTGATCTCGGCTCACTGAAACCTCTGCCTCATGGGTTCAAGCAATTCTCCTGCCTCAGCCTCCTGAGTAGCTGGGACTACAGGCGTGCACCACCACGCCTGGCTAACTTTTGTAATTTTAGTAGAGACGAGGTTTCGTGTTGTTGGCCAGGCTGGTCTTGAACTCCTGACCTAGTGATTCACCAGCCTCTGGCTCCTGATTTTTTGTCTTTTTAGTAGAAATGGGGTTTCACCATGTTAGCAAGGCTGGTCTCAAACTCCTGATCTCAGGTGATTCGCCCACCTTGGCCTCCCAAAGTGTTGGGATTACAGGCGTGAGCCATCTTGCCTGGCCCAAAATTACTCTTGATTGACAACCACTAACCTAAAATAACAATTCAGAGACGAAACAAAACTAATACCTATGGTGAAGGGTATTCATTAAAGTCATGCTTGCAGATATTTCCTTCAGCTCTTGGTAGCTTAATACAACAGGCTTTTGTTTATTGCTCACATAAAGATCAGTTGGTGGTGTGGAGTTGGAAAGGAGGATGTGTTCATTTGGAAGCTCAGGCTCCTTCCATCTTGTGACGCTTCCACCTTCCATATATGGCATTTGTGATCTTCCTGGATGGCAACATCAGCTGGAGCCAAAGGAAGAGAGAGCACAGGATTACACAGGTGATTTTTATACACCAGGTCTGGAAGAGAATATACTACTTCTCTCCACATCCTATTAGCCAAAACAGAGTCACATTTCCACAGTAAAGACGGCTGAGAAATTCTGTTCAACTGTAAGTCCAGGAGGATGGAAATATATTTCATGAACAATTAGCCAATCACTGCCAATAAGCCAAAAGCTACCTTGGACCTCAAATGTAATTTTGTCTTTAATTATCAAAAGTGAATGTCTACATGGGTCAAATTAATCAAATTGTTAGACAAATGTACATGTATCTTTTTGCCATGTGTGGACATGGTTGTGTTAGTGTCAGCAGTATTGAGTTTCAGTTGCTAAAGAAAAGCAACAAAGCAAATAATTCTATACTAAATGACACACAGTCATTATGCAAATTATTTTATAGGCAACTGGGGAAAATGAGCAATGCCAGCCTTCAGAAAGACGCAGAATGGAAGGATCGAGTATTATGATTGAAATCACAGGATTGGTTCAGAACTTGAACTCATAGCCAGAATCACCGCAGGAAAATGATGCGGCCAACTTTCTGGATGTGGATGTGGGTAAAGTTACTTTATATCTACAATGCTGTATTTGAAACACGTAAGAAAAATCAATCACTGAGAAAGCAAAATAGGCAATTAAAATAATCACATAATTAAAATCATCTAAAATTTGAGAAGACTTGATGACTTAAGTCTATGATTTGTTTAAAAAATAGAATTACAATTAGTTTGCATTAAACAATATCAGTGCATCACACTTGGCTACCTTATTTTTGTTGTTCTTTCCATATTCTAACATTTGTCATCATTTAACATGTAAGCTACACAGTATTTATACTACCTAAATTACAAGGCTACTTTCTGAACATGCCAAGCAGTTAGGGACACCCCCAGGACACTGGAGGAAAAAAAGTAATGCAATGTCCACCTCAGTTGACACATGTTGGGGTGGAGATTCTCTCAGTGTACTGCTAGGCTTGGCACCCAGATAAATATATATGTTGGATCTTGTAGTACAGTTTTCTTTAGAAACTGTATTATAAATGTGATTTGTTGTCTATGCTACCTGCAAAGGTCTGGATAGCCGATCATGTAGCTAAAATACAAAATTATTCATGGAGAGGTCTGGACTAGGCCATAACCAGTACCAAATCCCTTCTATTAGATTTGGAGTCAGCCTACTACGGTAAGTGGCAGCTGGGGCTCATAACAACAAACTCATAACTTTGCCGGATGCACTAAAAAGACAGCAAATAAAAGACATCTGGGACCAAGTATGTGCCATGAAGGTTGATTCTATTTCACTCGGTTTCCTTCCTCTTTTCTTCCACCTGAATATAATTACCTTAACTCCCATCTGTTTCTATGGTATTCTGAAGTGCAAATAAAATTATCTTTTGGAAAATAAAATAAGGAGTTGCTGTACCTGAGCCATCTCTAGAAGCAGTATGGGCTCTAGGGCAAATCACTTACCATGTGACCCTCTCAGAGTAAACCAAGTCTGCTCAGGAAAAAAACAGTTAAAATAAATATTCAGAACAGCCATGATGAGAAATAAACATAAACTGTGAGCAAGTAGCTGAATAGTTTTTCTACAAGTGTAAAGAGAGGAGAGATTTTGCTTCTGTACAAATTTTTGCAGCAACAGTGAAACATTTTTCTTCTTACGGCCTGTCCATCTGAGCCATTGCACTGTACAAACAAAGTAAGTCCTAAAATGAGGGGAGGCCAGTATGGGACAGAGCAGCTAGGTGATCACCAAAGACACCTTCTCCTCTCTCAAGGATGGCGTTGTTGATCCCTATGTATCCCAGCCCCCTTGCTATTAAAAGTAGTCACATGGACAGGGCGCAGTAGCTCATGCCTGTAATCCCAGCACTTTGAGAGGCCTAAGCGGGTACATCACTTGAGGTCAGGAGTTTGAGACCAGCCTGGCCACCATGGTGAAAACCCGTCTCTACTAAAAATATAAAAATTAGCTGGGTGTGGTGGTGCATGCCTGTAATCCCAGCTACTCGAGAGGCTGAGGTGGGAGGATCTCTTGAACCTGGGAAACACTCCAGCCTGGGTGACAGAGTGAGACTCCTTCTCAGAAAAAAAATAAAATAAAATAAAAAATAAGAGTAGTCACATGATTCATACTGGCCAATGGGTGTGAGTGAAAGTGTGCATGACTTCTAGGCTGAGGTGATTTGTCATCCAGTGGAAGCTCCTCATGCTCTTTTCTGTGGCATCCTCAGAGGCGATATGAAGAGGGACGCACCACAGGATGAAAGGAGCCTAAATCCCTGAGTCACTGCTTGGAAAAATGCTTTCCAGTAGAGTTCTCCAACAAAGAATATCCACCTTGGATGTGGCCAGAGTGAGAAACCCATGTTTACTGTGTTCTATCACAGATATATTGGTACTGTTTGGGCATTAGACTCGTCTTATTAATACACAGCATAATTGGCCAGTTAGGGGTTGGTCTGAAGATAGCTGGCAAGTGAGTGATATCAAGTGTAACTATTTACAGGAGATGAGAGAAGGATTGGCCATTGTGGGTCTGTCCAGATCAATGAAGGTTTGCTCAGGAAGAGAGCTAAGCTGGGTCCTGAGAATGTATTAGAAAAGAGGGAGAGGAAAAGAAATCCAGGCAGGAGCACAGTGATGATAGAAATGTGTAATTTATATCTTAAGACGTAAATGGATCAGTTTGGCTTGGAGGTAAATTTGAAAAGGGATTTTGAGAGGCTAGGAACCCTTTGGAGAGAAAGGAAGTGGGGTTTTGAGTCCCACACCAAGAACCTATCATATCAGTGAGTGGAACTCACTGAAGATGTTTACATAGTGCAATGGCAATGTGAAAGATGATTTTAGAAAAAAGTGAAGAGGTAGGACAGAAAAAAGAAAAGAAAAACCCAGCCAGTTAAGGTGCAGGGGAGGAGACGGGTGGCAGGTAGTGAAGGACGGGAAGTGCGAACTTCCCGTTCTCCTCAGCCCTGTCTTTCCCTCTCCCACGAGTATCTTGCATTCAGTCCATGTTTGTGCTCCTCAAAGTGTGGCAACAGTCTTATCGTCTACCCCAAAGCCATTTCCCCCTTCTTATTTGCCAACAAATGTTCCGACTTTGTGGCAGCAATGTGTCCTGTTCTGGAGATGAACTGGTGTTATTCAAGTCAGTCGCTTCTATTACATTCCTGTCAACAGAATGTGGCTGAAACTATGGAAAGAACTCATGATTTAGGCTTGGACAAGGCGATATCAGGGGAAGCCTGCCGAGGGCTTCTGAGAAACATCTTCTTCACTGATAAAAGGAAAGAACTGCTTAAGTTAAATCTTCTACTCTTCTTCCCTCTCTCCACTTCTTGCTTTCGAATGATATTGTGATAGTTGAAGCTATGGCAGTCAGTTTGAGTCCACACAGTAGAGACGGTGGAATGAAAATATAGGCAGAGCTTAGTTTCTTGATAACATCATTGAGTGCCAAGGCATATTGACAGTCTCTACCTCCACACTTTTTATTTTTTGAGATAAGGTCTCACTCCGTTGCCCAGGTTGGAATGCAGTGGTGCCATCAGAGCTCACTGCAGCCTCAACCTTCCAGGCTGAAGCAACTCTCCTGCCTCAGCCTCCCAAATAGCTGGGACTGCAGGCATGTACCATCACGCCCACCTAATTTTTGTATTTTCTGTGGAGACAGGGTCTAATTATGTTGCCCAGGCTGATCTCAAACTTCAGTACTCAAGCTATCTACTTGCCTCAGCCTCCCAAAGAGCTGGGATTACAGGCGTGAGCCACCGCATCTGGCCCCAGATTTCTTATGATGAGAGATAATTAGATGTCTTTATAGATTAAGCCAGAATTAGCTGAGTTTTCTGTTATTTGGAACTAAAAGAATCCCTGACTACTCCAAAATAAATTCCTTCTCAAAAGGTATTAATATCTAAAGTTTTCATATGCTCCAACCCATGGTGGGCCGTAGCTGGTGATTTCACGCATGAAGACCTATCTGAATCCTGAGTAAAGAGATTTAAGCAGTGAAGCTAAGACTCTTACAATACATGCACATAAATATCTTAAGCCCAGATACAAATGATAAACCAAGAATGAAAGAGTCATGTGAAAACCCTTTAAAAGCTGAACGGAAAGCGAGATATCAAAGGAAAGTATCTAAAATACAGAAGTCAAATAATCCACCAGACTAGCCATCATTGAGGACAGTAGAAATAAATGAGACAAAGCATTCAGAAGATGGAAGGAAATTACTTTATCCACAAGAAATAGTGTTATCTTGCCCTGGATTTGTATATCATTAACCTTAAAAAGGCATCTATAATTAAAGCTTCAAAATCAGAGGTAGGTATAGAATTTCCCCAGACACAAATTTGATGAAAGACTCAAATAAAATCAGTGGGCGTCATATTGCTTATACAAAACTACATACAGCCTGTTAACTGAACAAATAATTTATTAACACTGTAAACAAATATTCTGCCATGAGGACAACTAGAAAATAAACACACAAAAATCTTTGAAACCTTGAGCAAAATACCTCCCAAGGAACAAAAACCAAGTTGTCAAGTATATCTCTAGAAAATCGGAAGTGAATGAAAAAAGAGAGTGTGTTCTTATTCGAAAAACTAATATTCTATCTCATTGTGATCCTCTTTCTACTTGAAAAAAACCACTATTCTGTCCTGGGGCTATGTTTTCATTTGTGTTTTTATTTAGTGCTTTTCAACAGCAATTGAAGTGCCTGGGACATTATGATTTTCAATAAATGTTTGTTGAGTGAATATGTAAAATCTGCTGTACTCTTTTTCTGTGGCTGCTGTAACAAATTACTGCAGACTTGGCTTAAAATAACAGAAATGTATTCTTTCACATTTTGGAGGCCAGAAGTCCAAAATGAATATCACTGGGCCAAAATCAAGGACAGCAGGGTCGTCTTGATCCAGAGGCTGTAGGGGAGAATCTGTTGCTTGCCTCTTCTGAGGACTGTAAGCATTCCTTGGCTTGTGGCTGCATCATTCCAATTTAAAGACCAGCACCTTCAAATCTCTCTTCTCTGTCTTTACATCACTTCTGTCTGTGTGTAAAATCTCTCTGCCTCCCTTTTATAAGGACACATGAGATAGCATATTAGGACTGACCCTAATAGTCCAGGATAATCTCCCAACTCAAAATCTTAAACTTAATCATGTCTGCAAAGACATTTAAAAAAAACTATATTTTGTAACATGCACAGGTTCCAGATATTATCATGTGGATATCTTTCAGAGGGGGGCATTTTTTTTTAGCTTAAGACAAAAACATTCTAAAAAAGTCATAAACTGAAAACAGAAGAGATGCTAAATAAAAACAGCAACAGGAGAAATAATGTCTCTATTACCCATACGGATGACTTTGATTATCTTAGTGCAGTTAAAGTCTTTACTTCCAAAGAAAACAAAAATTGAAGACAACTTTATTTGGTTAAAGTTAATGTGGCAATAAAGAAATTTTCAAACCAAACAGCTAGCACTAATAAATACAAATTGCAAAATTATAGGCCTTTCCTCTGAAATAAATAATTAATATTACCTAAGGTAAAGAATGGGTCTATTAGAATTTTTGTGGAGAACATAATCCAAAATAATCATTGCTAGTGTAATTCACTTGGACTCTTTATGGAGTAAAAGAACATTGGATTAAATAGTTTCCCTATACCAACATTATTTTTGCAGACTTCTGCAGATAGAAGAGAAGAAAATACTGCCTAGAAGTCTGATACCACAAAGGCTGAAAGGAAATGTTGAGTAAATTAAACATTTCAGGAAGTTTTAAAACTCTTCAGAATATAGAACTATTATTTAGTGCACTCAAAAAATATATATATAAAGATAATTTCAAAATTCTTAGAACAACAGAAATTTAGACTATATTATCACTATAATTTTTCTCCTGCTGTTTTTATATCCAACCACTTTCTCCCACTGCATTATTGCACATTAGGGAACTCAATACAAAAGAAGTTAAAACTTATAGGAATCATGAATCATTTAGTTTTATTTTGTTTGCTTTTCTAAATATTTTCAAAATCTCTACATGCTGAGAGCAAGGCAGGGCTTTACATATATGCCTTAAAGAATATTAAGAATATTCACTATTATTTCTTATAATGCTCACATTTTAAGGTTTATCCTAGCATTCCTTACCTAATAAATATTTGTTGAAAAGTAAATATTTATTTTGTCTACAAATATTTGTTGAGTTATTGAATGAATTAATAAACAAATAAATAGTGGCTGAGAAACAGTTTTCTAGGCAGGGCGGGGTGGGGGATGTGCGGGCGAGGAGCAAATATGAAGTGAACAGATTCTCTCTAGAGTTATCGAAATGGCTAACAGGAGCATAATTCTTGCTTGTGAACTGACATCTCCTGGCATTCAGGGATTAGCAGTGAGAGATATTATGAGCATCAGTCTGAGTATCCCAGAAAACTGCAGAGAATTCTCAAATCAGCCTGGAAACAACGAGGAATAGAGAAGATAGAAACTTATTGTTTCACTGATTTTTATTTTTATTTTTTTGAGACAGAGTCTTGCTCTGTCGCCTAGGCTGGAGCACAGTGACGAGATCTCAGCTCACTGCAACCTCATCCTCCGGGTTCAAGCGATTCTCCTGCCTCAGCCTCTTGAGTAGCTGGGATTACAGGTGCCTGCCACCACGACTGGCTAATGTTTGTACTTTTAGTTGAGATGGGGTTTCGCCATGTTGGCCAGGCTGGTCTTGAACTCCCGGCCTCAAATGATCCACCTGCCTTGGCCTCCCAAAGTGCTGGGATTACAGGTGTGAACCATCTCGCCAGGCCTGATTTTTTTTTTAATTAAATTATATTTGGATGTGTTTTGGAAGTTTATTTTCCTTTTCATCTATTTCGAAAGTCCTCCTTCTTTTTCCTCTCCCTTTCCTTTGCCTCTTGTCTCTTTCTTCTTCTCCTTTTCCTCATCTTTCCACCATCTCCCTTTATTGCGCCAGTCATTGGACAAATTCATCATTTTCCCACCAATACAAATTAGATGTGGCATGCTGAACATTTTCTGTCTTAAAACTACTCCTGACATCTGCATCAGTTTTCAGCTCTTGGGAAAAGTTAATCTAGTTCACTTAGTCTGAAAACCAATTGAACCTTTTAAAACAGTTGTTGAGGCCAAGTAAAAGATGACAAATAAGGCACAGGCATTGGAAATACAGCATCACAAAGAACGTTGCCAATATGGATTTAGACCTCATGGTTAGCCAAGTCAGTTGCAATGACTCTCTCCTTTTACAACTCTCACTAAATCTTTAAAGTTTGGAAATGCCTGAATTGACCAAGGCTGTTTATAGAATTTATGTGCTTAATAATAGTGGCCCTGTGGCAAGATGGAAAGAAACCGGTTCATGCCCTCCTTGTTCCCTATATATACAGCCTCATTTGCAGATCCTATTTCTTCCATTGTGAATCTAGCTTGCCCCTCACATTTTTTTTTTTTCTTTTTGAGATAGAGTCTCACTCTGTTGCCCAGGCTGGAGTGCAATGGCAGGATCTTGGCTCACTGCAACCTCCGCCTCCCAGGTTCAAGCGGAATTCTCCCACCTCAGCCTCCCGAGTAGCTGGGATTACAGGCACCCACCATCATGCGTGGCTAGGTTTTGTATTTCTGTAGAGATGGGGTTTCACCATGTTGGCCAGGCTAGTCTTGAACTCCTGACTTCAGGTGATCAGCCCTGAACCATAGAGTTCAGCTCAGATCACTGATTAGAGTAAAGGGCCAGCCAAATAATCACACTGTAGTGTTAACTGCTGACTACTTTTCCTAAGATGCTCATGGTGCCCAGGTGAGCCAGCAGCACATGTTATGGTCTGGATATGGCTTGTTTGTTCCAATGGAAACTCGTGTTGAAATCGGATCTCCAGTGGCCGTGTTGGGAGGTGGGGTCTAATGGGAGGTGTTTAGATGGTGACGACTCTGCCCTCATGGGTGGCTTGGTGCCCTTCTGTATTCTACAGCAGTAAATGAATTCTTGCTCTGGCAAGACTGAATTAGTTCTTGTGGGAATGAATTAGCTCCCGTGAGAGTGGGCTGTCACAGAGCCAGGATGCACCTTGGGTTTTGCCACTTTACACATGTCTGCTTCCCCTTTGACCTTCCCTAATGTTGTGATGGTGTGAAAGCCCTCACCAGAAGCCAAGCAGGTACTGGTGCCATGCTTCTTGTGCTTCCTAGCTTACAGAAATGTGAGCTAAGTAATCCTCTTTTCTCTATAAATTACCCAGCCTCAGGTGTATGTTACAGCAACAAAAAACAGACTAAGACAGCACTGTGTATACAGAGAAGGCCCAGTAGCTCTGTGGGATGTGTAATTCCTGGTACCTAACAGAAAAGCTTTAAATGGAAGCTCTAAGTGAAAAAGAGAGGTGCATACTTGGCCTTTGATGTTACAGTGAGTCTCTTGCATCAGTCTACCGGCTACGGGAAGGAATTTGCCAAGAATTTCCTCACCTACTCAAGATCAGATGTGATTTCCAGGTCCTCACCCCAGGAAATGTCTTTCCAGTCTTTTCTGGAATTTGAACAGAGTTTCTCTCAACATTCCTGGCACGGTGTGTCTATTAACCCTTCCCATTCTGGATTATTGTTTTTCCTTCCTCTCCTTGTTCATTTATTTGTTCATTTGTTTATTCACTAAGCAATCAATAAACATTTATTGAGTGTTAAATAGGGAACAGATATCTATTGAATGTTAAATAAGGAGCAGATACTGGAATTTTAGTACTCGAAGTAGATGATGATAATGTATGTGTCAAAAGGGATGGAGATTGTCATATAGAACTTACAGTAAACTATTGTTCTTGCAATCCACTGGCTTGGACCTAATAAGTGGAAATTGACCAGCAGTAGCCTTTTGAAATTATTTCTACACAATGTGGATTCATTCAGTGTTAAGATTACCCAATATCAACTATTTAATCTAGGAGAGTGCCTGTGATGGTGCACTGCTGGCTCTTCTACCTCCACTCATCTGGCTGTATTCGGTAACCCTAATACGCTGACCCTCACAAGATGTGGTGCCCTTCATTGAATGCAGTCAGCTCACACAAGTTGGTATAAGATAATGTGGCTAGAACTGGGCTGTGGACTCAAAACTTACACACACACACACATACACCCCATATGTGGTCTTAGGGTACTTTATTTCTTCTGGCAAAAAAAAATGCATTTAAATAGTATATTTCTTATGGTAGAATTTCAGGCAGAGTAGAGAGCTATTTCATAGCAGGTGGCCATTCTTAATCTTCCTTAAGTGTAGCCAACGCAAAGGTCTATTATCTTGTCTGTACATAAGACCCGGTGATAAGATTGTTGTCTTTCTAAATAAGGTCAAGTTTAAGAGATTTCATATATGTTTGCCACATCTGAGATTTAAAAAAATACTTCCAGTTTAACATAATTTTATGTACATTCTTCCAAATACTTTTTGCTTTTCCTTTCACTATATTGAGGTAAATGTGAGCCACATTTTTGCCTTTCATTCCTAAGAAACATATCAAAATATTTGACCCATCAAACTTTTATTGAAATGTCAGATGATCTTTTCAATAAAAAGGGGTTTCAAGGGCTAAAATTCAGGAAGTTAATGTGCCAAACTTAAACATACTATGATCTCAAGAAGTTTGGGATTGCTTCAGAATGTAAAATTAATCAATACAAGATGGGTCCACAATTTAGAAAAGCATATCCCTTTTTCCTTTGGTTCTTTTTCTGTTACTACTATTTTGTGAGAAAAACAACAGAAATATTACAGAGTAAAAAGGACCTGTTTGCTTTTAAAGTTTTGTTTGTTTGTTTGTTGAGTTTGTAATTTAGAACAGTTTGAAACAACGTTTCTCAGAGTGTGCTCTATGGAACATAAGGCCCTCAAAAGGTACCTCACCAGAAAAAGCTCTCTTGTCAACTAAATGGGGAAAGTACTCCACTGCGTTTCCTCTCTGGGAGGCTCATAATGTGTGTCACCATCTGGAGGCTCTGCAAGAATAGAGAGTAGTAAAAGAAGATTTTTCACTTTAACCCAGCATTGTTTGCTTGGCAAGTAGATCTGTTAATATCCATGGATTGCATTTGGGGAAATACCAAATTTTTCATGGTTACTTAACCCTTGAATATGTATCCTTTAATGAATATTTAATGATTGCAGTAGAATGCAATCATTGATATATGGACTTTCATTTTTAAAAAAATTTTATTTATTTATTTATTTATTTATTTATTTAGATGGAGTCTCACTCTGTCACCCAGTCTGGAGTGCAGTGGCACGATCTCTGCTCACTGCAACCTCCGCCTTCCAGGTTCAAGCGATTCTCCTGCCTCAGCCTCCTGAGTACCTGGTACTACAGATGTGTAGCATCACGCCCGGCTAATTTTTGTATTTTTAGTAGAGACAGGGTTTCACCACATTGGCCAGGCTGGTCTCAAACTCCCGACCTCAGGTGATCCACCTGCCTCAGCCTCCCAAAGTGCTGAGATTACAGGCGTGAGCCACCACACCTGGCCAGATATATGGACTTTAGACTCAGACAACCTGGGTTCAGACCCCAGTTCTGCTATTTGCCAGGTGTGTGACCTTGAGCAATAACACCCTCTCTAAATGTCAGTCCATAGCTAAGCTGTCAGTAAATATGAAGTTCATTGCAATTTTTCTTTCTGATCTTGTCATTCAGAAACAAAATGATAGATTTGCATGGATGATGGATTTACCAACAGGTTAATTTTCACATCTGGAATCTACTTTAAACGTGCCCTACCTCATCAAAGTCTAAGGAAGTCAATCTCACTTGGAGGCACACTGCGGAGACAAGCAGGGCTTCTTCCTTGTCCCTCTGTCCTTTCAGACTTCTCCCCCTCTTGCTCTCTCTCTCTTCTTCTTAAGCTTTCCAGCTCCACTACTGCTTTGGCTTATTTCTTTGGGATCCCCCTCTCGCATTCATCCAGCACCAGCTGAACTGATTTAGCGTTACCTGGCTATGCTTTCCTAATCTAATTCCACAAATATTTACTGAGTACCTAGGTGGTCCTTGAATCACCCTGAGCACCCAATTCCAGGATATGACTTCTCCAAAGGACAGATTTTGAATGTTTACATAATATGAGGGGGAAAAAATAAAAGAAAACATTTAGTTTCTTTGGCAAGCTATCTGATAAAATAGCTGAAATTCAAGAAGCCCTTTAGTTAGGAAGGAGAGATTGTGAACACAACAGGAAGAAGCCCCAGGCTGAGTGGCAAAGGTTGAGATTTTCTATCGTAAGCACACCTCTCCCAAACGCTTCCTCCCTGAAAGCTGCTGACGGAGCTTTGGCAAGGGCTTATCCTCCCGTTGGCTGATAAGCGAAGCCCTGTTTTATATTTAACTCGCTGCAGTGCAGGAGGGGTAGGGGTGGAGATGCGTCGTTTATAAGGGGAGCTCTGACAGTCTTCTCTCCAGCCCTCTTCCTCCCACTTGGCTCCTCTTACGGAGTCCTCATTCCACCCTCCTTGTTTCCGCATTCATCCTGAGTGGCTGGTGGGAACGTGAAAAGGGAGAGGAAAAGGCGCAAGAAGCCAGAGAGAGAGGTGTGGGAAAAGCGAAAACAGGCTGCCAAATCAGGGGATTCCTTCCAATTTAAAAAGGAAGTCTGCTGACGTTAGTTAGTTAAATTTAACATCTTTTTATGTGTAACACTTGACTTCGGAAGCAAAAATGAACTTTGCGGAGAGAGAGGGCTCTAAGAGATACTGCATTCAAACGAAACACGTGGCCATTCTCTGTGCGGTGGTGGTGGGTGTAGGATTAATAGTGGGACTTGCTGTGGGCTTGACCAGATCGTGTGACTCCAGCGGGGATGGTGGGCCGGGCACTGCGCCGGCTCCTTCCCACCTGCCTTCTTCCACGGCCAGCCCCTCAGGTCCTCCTGCCCAGGACCAGGACATCTGCCCGGTCAGTGAGGATGAGAGCGGACAGTGGAAAAACTTTCGACTGCCGGACTTCGTCAACCCGGTCCACTACGACCTGCACGTGAAGCCCCTGTTGGAGGAGGACACCTACACGGGCACCGTGAGCATCTCCATCAATCTGAGCGCGCCCACCCGGTACCTGTGGCTGCACCTCCGGGAGACCAGGATCACCCGGCTCCCCGAGCTGAAGAGGCCCTCGGGGGACCAGGTGCAAGTCCGGAGATGTTTCGAGTACAAAAAGCAGGAGTACGTGGTGGTCGAGGCGGAGGAAGAGCTTACCCCCAGCAGTGGAGATAGCCTCTATCTCCTGACCATGGAGTTCGCCGGCTGGCTGAACGGCTCCCTCGTGGGGTTTTACAGAACCACCTACACGGAGAACGGACAAGTCAAGTAAATATTAATTTTTGTTTTACCTCCCTTAAGCTCACATATCTGCTTTCCGTTTCTTTTCCTTTCCTTTTCACTCTCCACTTTTAATTATTATGTTGGTCTGATCTTGATCGGCTCTTGGTTTCAATTCTGGCTGTCCATCTGGGAAGCCAAAATTGTTGCCCTGTTGTGTTTCCAAACCCTGTCATAAAACTTGAAAGTAGTGGACGAGCTTTGTGGAGTCAAAAGTCAGTGTAAGTCTTTTATTCCATCAGGAGAAATAATAATATACTGCACCCTATCTTGAAGATTTCCGTACATTATCTCAGGTGTAAAAACTGCCTTTGGTAAATTTCACTAGTGATATTCCCAGGCTATGTAGGAATATATATATAGCAATGTATGTGAACTTTTAAAGTGGTATTACACTAAATTTACGTGAAACATCAGTAAATTTCAGTTATTATTTTGTCCATTTTTTTTTTTTTTTGTCTAATGTCTCTTTTTTGGAGAAGAGAGACATTGAAAAATCACATGTGATCCACAGAATTGTCTTTGTGTCTTCATCTGGAAAGGAAGAAATGACTGTTTTTTTTTTGTCTCCTATGGCCAGAACCATGCTTTGTACATAGGCTTTCAGGAAATACCCACTGAGTCCACATATCAGTGGCATAGATAAATTTTGGGGCTTATTGCTCATCATGCAATATGCAAACGTAATGCTAAGTATTTTACAACATAAAAGATATATTAAATAGTTAAATACATACAAATATTTGTATACAAATATCTATCTAGGTAGATAGATATTTATTCTACTTACCCACCTATTTAGCCTTTGTATCTATCGGTGGCTACTACCAGAGCTATATTAAAGGCATAAACTCTCTCATTGAACTCCAAAAATCTTCCTTCACACTGTGGATGTAGCCCTTGCATCAGGGAGGAAGGCTACACTACACCTTGTGTTGTCTCCGGACTGCTTTGCTGGCTTAGATTCTGAAGAGGTAAATGATTAGGAAAAATTTGTGTCACAGTTTAGAGATGTGAGTCTTGGGCCAGTCCACCCACAAATATTCCTTTTTCCTGTTGTTTTAAGCATCTTACAGAGCAAGCAAAATTTTTGGTCAAAATTCTTTCTGTAGTTTGTCAGACAGACTCATGGACTAAAACAAAACATTTAAATATTCCTATATTCCTGTGTGGTAAACTGATAAATTGAGTAGAAGTGATGGTTTGAAGAAAATATCTGGAGGGGTCAATGCCTATATAGATCCTGTATCTTAATATTGCTAGCAATAAAACACTCTTACCATTTACATTTTTTTATGTTCATAAAAATTACATCATTGAAAGCATAAAAATTATCAAAAAGGATAATCAAAAGAATCTGTAAGTAATTTCACTGCCCAGTGGTAATCCTTGCTAGCATATTAATGTATATTCTAACGTTTTTCTAGGCAATCAAACATTTAATTGCATTATATCTATCTATATGCCTTTTTTACTTAATGTCTTGGGAAGTTCCCCTTGTTCTTACATGTTTTCAAGAATCTGTTTTTTGTTTTTTATTGAGACATGGTCTTGCTATGTTGCCCAGGCTGGTCTTGAACTCCTGGGCTCCAGCAATCCTCCTGCATCTACTTCTCAAAGTGCTGGGATTATAGGCACGAGCCACTGCACACAGTTAAGAATCTGATTTTAAAGATGTGAAATATTCCATTGCTTGAATTCATCGTAATTTTTTAAAACAAATTCTATTGTTGAGCATTTGAGTTGTTTCTACTATTTTATTATTATAAACAAATCACCAAAGAACATAGTTCTAAATACCTCTTTGTATGTGCATCTGTTTATTTCCTTAGGATATAGTCCTAAAAATAGAATTGCTGGGTCAAAGTGTACAAATATACCAAGATATTGTAATAGTTACTTTGTTTATTGATAACATAAATAATATACATTTATTGAAGAAAACTCAGAAAACAGAGAATAATTATAAGAAAAAATAAATTCATCCATAAATTCTTTACCCAAGTATAGCCATTGTTAACATTTAGGCAGAGACTCTTTTAGTACTTTTCTGGACATAGATAGCTGTGGCATAATTATTATACATAGTATTGTGTAACATGCTTTTTCAATATAGCATCAGTGCTTTAATACGGTCATTTGGTGTTCTTCCACAAACGATTTGATGGATACATTGTAGGCCATTGTATGAATACAATGTAGTTGATTCACTTTTCCGTTAAATGTGGGTATTTAAATTGCTCCTATTTTTTCACCTATAAGGATCTAGAGGAAGGCACATACTTATATTGACTATCCTTGTAAGTAACTATTTATGAATATTTTCTAATATTTCTTTAAGAAAATTCCTAGAAGATGGGCCAATACTACCTGTGTATAAACACGTGTATGTCTGGGTATGTATGTGTACATGCATATACATATATAACATATATATGCATGAATATGTGTATGCATGTGTGTGTGTCTCCAAACTGACTTCCAAAAAATATGTCCCAAACTCCATTTCCACCTACAATGTATGAAAGCGCCTATTTCTCTGAGCCTTATTAATAATACAATGATTTTTTAAAAGTGTTTGCCAATGGTCGAAGGAAGGGCAATATTCTGAAGAATATCCGCCTTAAAGAGATTCTAAAAATTCATTAAAGTGAAAGCGAGTCAAGATTTTTTAAATATTATTGCTAAAACTTTAAAACTGCTTCTTAGATCATAAAGACAAGAGAAATTTTATCTGAGTAAAACCATCAAAATATTTATAAAATAAATGAAATAAAATTTTACACATATTAGGAAGGCCAAAAATGGGAACTACGTAGTTTCCATTAATGTTTGTATTATGTACTTTATAAGTCTAAAAAAGCATTATATACACAAATACTCTCACTCTTTGAGTTAATTTACAGTACCAGTTAATTTTGCCATAAAATGTATACCAGAGAGCTGCCCTTCTGAAGCTCAGTTGACTTAACTTTGATTGGAGAATGTGAAATGACGGCGAGATCGGTGAGGAAGGCTGATGCTCAGTTCAGTTCTCTCTGAGGACTGGTGTTCCCAAGTTTGTGTGTTTCATTGGGAGCAGTTGAAGCTCTCACATTACAAAAGATGCTGCCAGTTCTGTACTGCACACACATGGTTTTGGAACAGATCTGGCGTCAGCTCAATAACCTCATTTAGGCTAAATGGAATACTTTTTGTTTTCCTTGTCTGAAATATTTCAAGCATATGAGAAAAGTGCATCATGCTTTTTTTTTTCAAGCCTGTGAGTAATATTTTGGCAATGCAGCCTCTAGGAGTTCTCATCCACAGGCTCCATATAAGGGCCGCCAGAGGGAGTCCACAGGGGGCAGAGCCTTTCTTTCATACTATAGAGTGAGTTTCATCATATGTGACATTTGTATCATTTTAAACATCATCATAGTAATACATGTGAAGTACGGAGTCAAAAATTATATTTTCTGACCTTAACGTAAAATGTAGCTCCAGGATTGAGTATTAGCAGTTAGGGATATTAATGTGACAACCACATTGCAAACTAAACAGGATTGCACTCAGCAGTCACCAAAATTACTTAATTTCTGCAAATACAATCAGGACTTTGAGCTTCACAAACTTCACAGCTACCCAAGATGCTTTCTCTCAAGATTGAGACATGGGGAAGAAAGGGGGCACAATTTAGAATTAATTCCACATTGTCTTTCAGGGAACAGAGTTTTAGTGGGGCGTGGAAGGAGAAAGTTTGAGAAACATCCAGTCACTTTTCCTTTATTGATCTACCTCTTCCTACTCTCTAGTCTATTCTTTAGGGTCTGAGGAAATTCACTTGGAAGGATTGGAACCTTTGGAATGTTCCTCTGACCACACCCTCCTTCTTCCCATTTTCTCACCGTGTTATGTAGGATTTCCAGCTGTTCCCTTCCCTAAAAGAGTTTCCCTCCACCCAAACTCCAAAGTATATATTTTCTTCCCTCCAAGATTTGGCTTTTCCTTGTAAGCATTTGAATTATGCTTACTTAGCATTTCCCAAAGTATGGACTGCAGAATTCTAGTTGCATGGGGATCTCAGTGGATATTACCAGAAAAATAGCAGGGGAGAGATTCTGTGGCTAAATCAGTTTGTGCAATAATACTAAATACACAATGATCTGTTTTGGATTTTGTTTTTTAATTATGGAACTTTTCAGAGACTTTTTTTTTTTTTTTTTTTTTTTTTTAAAGAGATGAGGTCCAGGCTGGAGTAGATCTTCTGGCTTGAACTCATGAGTTCATGAGTTCAAGTGATCCTCCCACCTCACCTTTCTGAGTAGCTGGGATTATGGTTTTCAGAGATTTTTATATGATAATGTCCTCTATGTAATTTCCCAACTATCTGTGGCTATAGATTCTTCTGTGGGGTTCTTAAGAGTAGGGATATATGTCTCTCATTTACTGTTTGGCACACAGTGAGCACTCAAATATTGTTAAATGGAATATATGGAAATATTTTTATATAAGCTCTCACATGACTAGTATCCTCTGGCAAATGCTGGGACACATTGCATTACCACAGCTCCTTTCCCATAAACGAGCCCAACTTCCACCAAGGATATCTCTACATTCCCACTTAGGTAAAAACTTTCCCTTGGTTCCTTTTCTCCCTACCCTGTGGAAAGGAAGAGTTTATATGTGTGTGTGTGTGTGTGTGTGTGTGTGTGTATTTGTACTTAGGAATGTAAATTCCATAGTTTAAAGGCAGAGAAACAGTGGAATTGACAGGAAGTACAACCAGAATTTTAAAGAGATCATTTCTAGTTTGGGCTTCCAAGGTGTTCTTTGTAGCACTAGTAGGATTTAAGCTGAATTTTGATGTTATGGTGGGAGTTCAGCAGCAGAGACCAGTGAGAAAGTAAAAGCAGGCATAAAGGAAAGGCACCAAGTCAGGAAAGCATAGTGGGGACAAGAAAATTAGTTTGTAGGGGAAGTTTATATGAAGAGGCTAGCTAGACATCACTGAGGAAAACCCATATGGAGGAAAAGGAAAAATAGCCATGATGGGCATTACGAAGGAGAAATTACCTGGTGACTTTTTGGATATGGATGGTGAAAGAAAGAGTTAACTGAACTATACACTTGGATATATAAAAGATATTGGAGCAATCCAGGAAAGAGAAGATAAGAATCAGATAGGAAAAGTGATTTCAGGATAGAGAAGAGAGGGCACAATGGAGAAAATAGTTTGGAGGTAAAGTAGTCAAGATTTGCAGATTGATTGACTACAAGACAGGGTGAGTTAAAGTTATGGGTCTAGGATACCCCAGCTAGCCTTCACCTCAGTTGATATTGGACATAGGTGGGAAATAGCCACGTTAGAAGGGAAGGTCGTAAGTTCAGTGTCAGATGTGTTGATGGCTTGTCAGACATCTAGGAAGAGATGACTAGTAAGCACTTGCATATGTAAGTCTGAAGCACAAAGTTAGAGCTTGTAATAAAGATTTAGGAGTTGAGTGGAAACATCGGTGAGATAATTATCATTAAGTGTGTGTGTGTAATGTATTCTTACGTGCATGGATGTGTACGTATACTCAAGCACATGTAGTTTTGACCTTGAAATTTTTATTGTATGTCAGTTTGTTGATTATATTCTTAGATTGGTATGCTGAGCTATTATCCCATTGTCAATAAGCATGTCAATAAGAATAGATTTTTGGTTGGGCAAGGTGGCTCATGCCTGTAATCCCAGCCCTTTCGGAGGCTAAGGTGGGCGGATCACCTGAGGTCAGGAGTTTGAGACCAGCCTGGCTAACATGGAGAAACCCCGTCTCTACTTAAAATACAAAAATTAGTGAGGGGTAGTGGCACATGCCTGTAATCCTAGCTACTCTGGAGGCTGAGGTAGGAGAATTGCTGGAACCCAGGAGGCAGAGGTTGCAGTGAGTCAAGATTGCGCCACTGCACGCTAGCCTGGGTGACAGAGTGAGACTCCATCTCAAAAACAAACAAACAAACAAAGAATATATTTTCTTTTTGGTCTTGTTTACTTGTTGCAGGAGGCTAAGTAAACTTATTTTATTTTAGAAGCAAGAAAACAAAAAGCAATTTTACTTGACCTTGAATATCTTCTATATAGAAAAAAAGCAATTGGAAAATAAAGTTAAATAACTAACTGGATAATTCAAACCACCATAAAAATACACAGAAGTCTGAACAACCTAGAGGGGGGTTGTTTTTCACCAGTCTGCTCCTGTCCATAATTCTGGAACCCTTTATTTAGTCTATATAGACTTCTAGCAATTGTGACTACCTGTTCTGAATGAGAAGCTCTGTGTTTAAGAATTTCACCCAAAACTTGCTGTTTATTTTGCTGGTTCAGCTATAAAATTGCTCAACACAGCTGGAGAGTCTTCCCTGGAAGCAGCATACCAGATGATTTATGAGATAATTAGGTACCTTTCTTGGTTTTTGTTTTTAGAATCGATTCAGAGTGATCCAAGCCATAGTTTGTTCTATCGTCCCTTCTCCCTCAGTTTTCTCTAAAGTCACCTTGATCTGATCCACTCAGAGATGCCAGAGAAATGCTCTTACCTTTTGGAAATGACTAAATTGCATAGACTATCATTTTATTGTTCTAGGTCTAGTAAGTGACCTATTAATGTGGCATGGGGGGCCCCTGTGGGAAGGTGGTTTACTCCAACACATTTGCCTGGCGTGATAATTATTCAGGACATACCCACAAGTCACTCCTGAACATATTGTGCTATTAGTCAGCCTTTTTCTCTTAATTTGCAACACAAGTCATCTGATTTTAATTACTGAATAAAACCTTCCCAAATAAGTTGTGATCTAGAATTGTTTTGTATTGTTATCTCTTATTCCTTGTTTTCAACTTTGCATACACTTAGAAAAGTTTAGGGCCGACTGATGGAATTTAGGATATATAAAAAGGAGCTTATGAGTTATTCTGAAGTTCATGAGAAAAAGAACAGGTTACCATTTTAAAAATGCTTATATTGCATATAGTGTATATACACCAAGTAATTTTGTTCCAGTATATATTACAGTCAAATGAAAGAATCTGAAATATTTCAGATTGTGAAAGTGCTAGGTCACAGTTAGCATTCTAGATTTATAAGAAGTAGATTCTTATATTCTAGATTTATAAGATGTAGAATGAGGTATATCCTAACCGCATTATGTAAATTTTAAGGGAGTTTCAAATGTATTACTACATGTAATCTACCCCACTTCCCCATAATGCTATGAAGAGGCCATATGTGTTCTGGTGACCAGGTTTTACAGATGAGGACACTAAAAGTCTGGGGTTTTGTGACTTGGTCAAGAGCCCACTTAAGTAGCTGAAGTGGATTAGAATGTAAGAATGTTTGCTCTTAGAAAAGGGTTTTCCCCGTAAAATCATATTGGCTCTGAACTTAAAAAAGAAAAAAAATAAACATTATATAGCTCTTCTGGTTGATGAATGTCACTGTATCTATATCTGGGTCACTGTGATTGAGTTAGACTTGCTGTGATTGACATTTGCTGAGAGGACCACTGAACTGGACCAAACACACTGCACAGAGAAATCTCCCACACTCTTCTGTTCCATGTCCGTTGGCAAGCTCAGGAATACGCTAGTTTAGAAAGGTAGTTTTTGCCTACAATCAAGCAGAATATCTTTTAAAAAGAGAAGGTAAGAAAAGGATTGAAAATTATTTTCTTTCCTGGATTCTTAGGAATATATATGTGTGTGTGTGTGTGTATGTGTATATATATATATATATATGTATATATTCATATTCTAGCATCCAGCCAAGAGTTAAATAGAGTATTTGAAAACATACCCCATGGCTATAGCTTAGGAAAATGTAATTCCACTCCTTCGTTCCTCTCACCTCCCACACACGAAGATGTGTGTGGTGCACGCATGCACGCGCGCACACTCACACACACTCATTTTCTCACATTAGTTAGCTGGCCTATTTCTGAGGTGTGACTCAGCGGAGACATTCTTGCAAGGAGTGACTTTTCCTTTTCCTCTGCCTCTGGAAGACATCAGAAGCCAGAAGAATTCAGAAGAAAAAGGCAGCTGACTAAACATGGGGTTGGAGCTTGGTGGATCTTACTATAAAACTTTCATATTCTGGGAAAGTGTACAGGCTTTTTTAGAGTCTGATATATTTGCAATTAACTACAATCTGCAAGGTGTTTAGAAACTTCAATTGACTAAACTGTTAATGTCACAAAACTAATCAATGATTATTCTTTTGCAGAATGAATTCTTAACTGAGGCTTTTCTTGGGTAACTTTATTGTGACATAATTTCAAACTCATAGGAAAAGTTATAAGAATGGTACTAGGAATTCCTAGAAATACTTAACCTAGATTCACCAATTGTTTACATTTTAGCCCGTAACCCTTCCCCTTCCTTTCCAGAGCACGTGGAAACATCCTCTCCCTTTATCCCTTAACATCAGAGCATATTTCTTAAGTACAGGGGCATTCTCTAAAATAAGCATAGTGCAGTCGTCAAAATCAAGAAATTTAACATTGATACAATTATCTAATTCACAGTCTGTAATAAAATTTTATCAACTAACCTAACGATGTCTTTTTAAATGATTTTTTTCCCAGTCCAGTACCCAGTCTGGAATGGTGCATTGCATTTAGTGTCATGCCCTTTTAGACTCCTTTAAACTAAAATAAGTCCCTTAGTCCTTCTTTGTCTTTCTAAAGTTAATATTTTTGAAGAATGCAGGCCAGCTATTTTGTGAATGTCCCTCAGTTTTAGCTTGTCTGATTTTCCTCATGATTTAAAAATGCAAGTTAAGCTTTTTTTTTTTTTTCTTTTCTTTGTCAGGACTATTACAAAAGTGATGTGTCTCTCAGGAAATCACATTAGAGACACATGGTGCTTGTTTGAACTCTTACTAGTGATGCTTCCTCTGATAGCTTGCTTAAGGTGGTGTCCAACAAATGTCTCCATTGTAAAGTTACAATGTTTCTCTTTAGGTAACTTTCAGGGTGTTTTTTTGAAACCTTGCAAATATCCCTTCCTCCCCAAACTTTCACCCCCTTGTTTTGGCACCCACTGATGATTTTTTTAAAATCAAATTTTCCTTCAAATATCATTAGTAGACAATCTACTGGAAGGAAGAAATTTCCCTTGTCACCCATTTATTTATTCATTTTAAAAAATCAGAGTAAAAATTCAGAGATTGTTAATTTATTCAATGAGTTATAATCCTATTGTTTATTTTGATATTCCAATACTCTTATATTTGGCCAAAGGCAGTCAAATCCTTGACTGTAATAAATCCTTGAATCAAAGTAATGCTCTTATAATTCTTATAATGCAAAATAATTCTCATGCTCTTCTCATGATCTCTGATATTTTCCTGATCTGGCCTCTGCTGACCTCATGTCCAACTTATCTCTGGCTCCAGTCCGTCTGGATCAGTGTTCTTTAGCCACAGGGGACACCTTTCAATTCTTCAACCACATCAGGTTCTTTTTCATCTTAGGAACTTTGCACTAATGGTTCCTTCTACTCGAACATATTTCCCTGAATCTCCACTTGCCTGGCTTTTTCTTATTATTTAGATCTTGGCAAACCAAGAGATTGTGGCTACTCTATCTAATGTTGTTGCTTACCACTTTTCCTAGTCATTCTTTGTCTCTTTCAGTGTTTTATTTTCTATATAGCTATCATCACTCTCCTAAATTATTTATTTATTTGTGTATCTCTTGTCTAACACTCTGTAAGCCATCTGGAATCTTATCTATACATGTAACCACCCAGTCGGTTCACCGTGCCCACTGCCTAGACAGAGTCGATTTATCAAGATAGGGGGAATTGAAACGGAGAAAGAGTAATTCATACAGAGCCGGCTGTGCAGGACACCGGAATTTTGTTGTTACTCAACTTTGTCTCCCTGAGCATTTGGGGATCAGAGTTTTTAAGATAATTTGGCGGGTAGGGGCTTGGGAAGTGGGGAGTGCTGATTGGTCAAGTTGGAGATGGAATCATAGAGGGTCGAAGTGAGTTTTTCTTGCTGTTTTCTGTTCCTGGGTGGGATGGCAGAACTGGTTGAGCCAGATTACTGGTCTGGGTGGTGTCAGCTGATCCATCAAGGACAGAGTCTGCAAAATATCTCAAGCACTAATTTTAGGTTTTACAGTAGTAATGTTATCCCCATGAGGAATTTGAGGAGGTTGTGACTCTTGCAGCCAGAGGCTGCATGACCCTTAAACTGTAATTTCTAATCTTGTAGCTAATTTGTTAGTCCTGCAAAGGCAGACTGGTCCCCAGGGAAGAAGGAGGTCTTTTCAGGAAAGGGCTATTATCAATTTGGTTTCAGAGTCAAACCATGAACTGAATTCCTTCCCAAAATTAGTTTGGCCTGCGCTCAGGAATGAACAAATACAGCTTAAAGGTTAAAAGCAAGATGGAGTCGGTTAGGGCTGACGTTTTTCACTGTCATAATTTCCTCTGTTATAATTTTGCAAAGGCGGTTTCATACAGCAGCCAGAAAAATGTCTGCAAATGTGTGCATGCATGCATAGGTGCTTGTGTGTGCATGTGTGTGTGTGGAAGGAACTCAATTAATATTTCTTGGATGAATGGATAATGTAATAATTTAGCCTGATATTCTTTATGGTATGTCTTTCTTAGTTTTGAGAATCCTGAACGACAACATTTTTCCGTATACATATTATTAATGAATAGAAATTACCATTTCTTTACTTTTATACTTTTTACTTTGCTTGATTTTCTAATAAGCAAATATACAATATTCTCTTACTGTAATATGTTTACATGTAAGAAGTGTATGCTTATTGATTTTTTGAGCAATTACTCAAAATAATATTTTCACCTTGAAATTATGAAAACAGTAAACATTAACATTTTAGTTTACATAAGCATATGCCTAGTTAGAGCCATAAAAAAACTGCTGCTGTCTCTTTTTAAGAGTGAGCTTTAATCTGGGACAAAGGTTACTTCACCTAGGAGATTACTCAGCACTGCCTTTACATGGAAATGAAACTGGGGGTTTTGTCCCTGATGTAACACAAATAACAAAGAATGTGCCATTAGGGGCAGGGATTGGGGACTCCGTAATAAACTCCACTCTGTGACAGAAGACAGCTGTTCACTTCCCATAAGGGCAGTTAGACACAAGCTTTTAAGTTTGGCTCTCTGTTTATCTACTTATTGCTCAATGGGTTTGGAGTGGAGAGAGTACTAGCTCATAATTGGATTTATTTTTGCTCCTCCACAGATTTTTAGTTATGGTACCAAAATAGCTGTTAGGTTGATGCAGAAGTAACTGTGGTTTTTGACAAATAAATATGTGAATGAAATATCTGAAGCAATCTGTCTCAGAATTTTTAAAAAATTTGTTAACCTAAAAATTCCAGGAAAACTTTTGACAAGTATTTCATAGTCTTCTAGATGGAACCTCATTTTTGAAAATGTAATAGTTATAATTGCATAGATGATTTTTTTTTCCTCCAGGAATAGAGACATAGGGGTTGTCAGAAGAAGCAGCATGCATTTTGTTTGTGTGTTTCTTTCGAAGGAGCATAGCGGCCACCGATCATGAACCGACAGATGCCAGGAAATCGTTTCCTTGTTTTGATGAGCCCAACAAAAAGGCAACTTACACAATATCTATCACCCATCCCAAAGAATATGAAGCACTTTCAAATATGCCAGTGGCGGTAAGTATTTTTTAAATGTTTTGTTTATGCAGAGAGTCTATTGACAACATTAGGCCAATTACCTGATTTTCTGTGAAAGAGAACCTATTGAATTCTAAAACTAAATGTGCGCTAATAGTTTATTTAGCCGAGTGAAATACGTTTTGGCAATCTTTTTCTTTGAGTCCTAGAAGTCTGTAAGATATCACAGTCCGGTAAGAAAGGCACACTGGTGTTTCTATGCAAGAGACAATGCCGTAGACACATACATCTGCTTGGGCTCTGCTTAGCTGCCAGCATCCCTGAGTCGTGACAAATTGCAGTAATGGCAAGCTAATGGAATTACAGACTTGAAAATATTTGAGGGCTACTCACTATTTAGTTTTCAGGTGAATATAAACCCAGTTTTGGTTTTGTTACAAAAAAAAAAAAAGATAAAGCTACTATAAAAAAAAAATCATCACTTAAACACTGGGTTGTGGAAGCAAGCTCCAGGGAACACTTTGCCCATAGACTCTTTTGGTGAATGGGAAGTGCTTGTTAAATGTCTGGAGAAAAAAAACAGGCTATAAAGAAAGATGAGTTCATGTCCTTTGCAAGGACATGGATGAAACTGGAAACCATTATTCTCAGCAAACTAATGCAGGAACAGAAAACCAAACACCGCATGGTCTCATTCATAAATGGGAGTTGAACAATAAGAACACATGGACACAGGGAGGGGAACGTCAACACCAAGTCCTGTCAAGCAGTCGGGGTCTAGGGGAGCGATAGCACTGGGAGAAATACCTAATGTAGGTGATGGGTTGATGGATGCAGCAAACCACATGGCACGCGTATACCTATGTAACAAACCTGCATGTTCCGCACATGTATCCCAGAACTTAAAGTATAATTAATAAATAAATAAATAAATAAATAAATAAATAAATAAATAAAATTAAAAAAAGAAAAAAGAGAAAAAATTTTTAAAAGGCTGATAATTTCTGCCTGCATAAATTATTCATTAACATAAAACACTTTTCTCTGTTAATTGCATCTATCCCCATAATGGATAATATTGTTACCTAGAGTTTCATTACCTCAAAGTTGAGGTTTACATACGTTATACATTTGACATGTAAAAGGGTCAGGCTCATCTTTAGGTATAATAATCAGAAGGACACTGGCCCCAAATTATGTCTCCCATCTTTTTGATCCACTATTTTAAATATTATCTTAAAATTCATCTTTTTAAATGATAAAATATTCCTTGAGAAAGCAACAACAAAATGAAGCAAATAAACACTTAAGAGGATTAAAATGTACTCTTAGCAGCCATCCATGCCTCAGTGAGAATTAATTACCAATTTGTTTTCTTCTAAGGTTTGATTGGAGAAGAAAGAGGAAAGGATAAACTTAAAGTATGACACACCAATCTAGATGAAGTTGGGGGGGAAAATGGCAAATTCACCAACTTCTGCTTAAGATCTTCCCTTATGCCCTTTTCACTGTGCAGAGTTACACTTTACCTTCTACTAGATCCAAATAGTAGTCCTGGAAGAAGGAGAATATCTGGGTTCTTAGGAGATCAAAACTAACACTACTAGGTTTTTATGGTAGAGTAATGTGGCCTGGAGCTCCACCACAATTATACAAGGGCATGCACACACATGCTTGAAGTGTCAGCGGCACCCATTCTAGTCCAGCCTCCCTCACTTAATCTCTTTTTAAACCATCCCCAATAGAGTGGCTGCAGGAGATGTAGAAATGTTTAATAATGGAAGCAGGAGTTGGGCAAGTTTTCATGGTTGAAGTGTTAGGATTGGTGATCGACAGTGAGGACAGCAGAGCTGGCATGGACAAAACAAGCCAGATAGGTCAATAGTTGTGTCAAGCAATAGAATCCTTCTCTCTGTCCATGGAGACCGAGGCACTGACTTCGGTGACAATACCTTTGGTCTTTGAAGTAGACAATCAAAGATGGAAAAGAGAAGCCAATGTTCCACTACACTGGGTACGGCAATTGCCCTCCTGCACGGTCGAATCAGCAAATACCTGAGCATGAGCCTGTTTTTCATTAGGAGATTGCGGTACTCTCAAATATTATGGTCAGCATGATATGTTTAGTGTAGACAGATAAACTCCTATTCCACTGATAGTCCAGTCAACATTTTATTTCTCCCTGAAAAACCTAATATAGTGTGTAATTCAGTCAGTCTTTAACAGTTCTAAAAACATAGTAAATTTTCCTATAGTCTTTTCCACAGGACCACAAACAATTAGACCGCTAAGCTTTGACAAAGGACTTCTGACTAGAAAGCAAGGTTTGGGGCAATCGTTTGTTTGTCTTGCGTATATATGATTGATATTTTGATAGCTAAAAGTTTATCTTTTCTTTTCAATAGAAAGAAGAGTCAGTGGATGATAAATGGAATCGAACAACTTTTGAAAAGTCTGTCCCTATGAGCACGTACCTGGTGTGCTTTGCTGTACATCAGTTTCACTCTGTAAAGAGAATATCAAATAGTGGAAAACCTGTGAGTCTCATTATATTTTAAAAATTTACCACCTATGCATTTGTAATTAATTTTCTACCTATTTTGAATAGTTTTTTTTTTTTTTTCAAACAACATGCCAGAAAAGCCCATTAGTCCCCAGGGTCTGTGAACTTGATAATACATAGAACAATATAGAAAAATGTAGGCTGAAAGGACACAGGTAAAAAATAAACCAACACAACTGACATAGATATTTATGGCCTTAAATTATTTCAAGAGAACATTTGCTATAAATCAAAAACTAGCTCCTAAGTATACCGGCACAAATATGTTAACATGTTTGGGTATGCCCAATGTAAAAAAATGGTTGGGTATATGTGTACCTCTTTCAGATTTAACTAGAGAGAGAGGAGGAAACCTGAGGTAAAGGAATATCCTTCAAATGACGAGGCACTGAGAAGTTTATGGCTCCATTCCTATATGTAATCAAAATGGGTAGCAGCAAAGTATCCAAAAGCATTTTTTAAAAGTATGATAAAATATAAATAAGCTTTTTAAAAAAATATCAAGATGACTAGTTCAATAGTTTTCTTTTTTTTTTTTTTGAGATGGAGTCTTGCTCTGTCACCCAGGCTGGAGTGCAGTGACGCGATCTCAGCTGACTGCAATCTCCACCTCCCAGGTTCAAGCGATTCTCTTGCCTCAGCCTCCTGAGTAGCTGGGACTACAGGCGCCCACCACCACGCCTGGCTAATTTTTGTATTTTTAGTAGAGACGGGGTTTCACCATATTAGTCAGCTTTGTCACGAACTCCTGACCTCAGGTGATCCACCGGCCTTGGCCCCCTAAAGTGCTGAGATTACAGGTGTGAGCCACTGCGACCAGCCTAATCGTTTTCTTTTGAAGAACCACATACTTTTACCTAATTAATTTTTTTCATTTTGGAGGCCCCCATTTTGCTTATGTCCTGAACATATGTTCAGGTTGTCTATTAAGCCAGTTCCAGTTAATCCACCTCTGCGCCATATAGTTTAAATATATAAAGCCTCACCATCTTTGCAATATAATTTTACAAGGAGGAAATCATTACCCCCATTTTAGAGATGAGAAAAATTGAAGTTTAATGAATTTGGGTTATTTATTCAAGATGACCGAGCTGGCAAGTGGTAGAGACTTAAATTCCAAACTCCTTCCAAATACTGTATCTTGTTTAGCCTTCTGAAGTGTGATATTCTGAAAATATCTTTACCTCTTCATCAGTCATTGGAGGAGAGAGGATGGGTTCCTCTATTTCCTGTGAAATTAACAAAGGAAAATTTGCCTTTGCTTTGGTGTAGTAGGAGTTGATATTTAGATGTCCTCAACCTGGGTTGCCAGCATGCTGCCTATACTGTATCGAAATTATAGCGAGTGGGGGATGTCCACAGACCTTTTCAAAGGGGTCGCATATCATGAGGACTCATCCATATTCTAACTTTCCCTTGCCACATAGGTTGCTTTGATGCCAACTTCAGTCATGGTAAAGGGAACTACCAGTGGCTGACAGATAATATTAGGTATGAAAAGGAAATGGCTTCAGAAAGAGGAAGTTGTTTTTTCTAGATTGTGCTGAGTGCAGTCGATGGCATTCCTCTTGCTTAATATAGAGGTGAGAACATTAGCCAAGCTTGCTTTTTTCTTTCAGTCTCATAGCAAACATGCAATTTTCATCTGAAGCTGCTTTCTTCATCATTGACAATTCTATTGCATGGCTGTCTTTCATCATGTGCAGGTGTTTCCCACACCAAGTTTTAAAAATTATTATTACATTCTGGGCAAATTTTTCTATTTGAGGTAGAAATACCAAGAGGAAACAGAAAGGCTAAGCAATTGTACTAAAGATGACAGAGTCTCGTAGGTAAGAACAATGCATTTAACCAATCAGCAGAGGACATAGTATTTGCAGTTATTTTCTAATAATGACAGTGAGCTTGAATTTCCAATATGACTCTATCACCAGGTCCTCTGACCAAGGACACTTACTTGTAATATTATACTAGCTAGGTAAATTGTTAGAGCTTGTACCAGTTAGTTAGCTGGGTTCTTAGGATGGGTTTTATATAAAGGATTTGAAGGGACATAATGAAAAACTACAGTTCTGCAAAAGATTTCAAAACGTCCTGTAGGTGGTAATTATTTCTTAAATGGTTTTTCTATGAAAACTGAAAGCGTAACATTTTGTCTTAAATAAGTGATGCGTTCCATCATTTGGGAGGGAAACAAACATAATACTGTTTTAATACATTACTTTCCAATCATCTATTTTATAAAAGATCAACAGAAGCCAAACTCCCTTTTAAAACTTCTCAGAGGCTCTGAGCCAGAAAAGTTCCAAGAAAATCAGATGTGCCGCTTTCCCCTTCCTCCAACCCTTCCGTAGAAGATAGGTAGCCAGAGTTTCCCCTCCTGAAAAAACTGTGGGTCCGTTTCGTTTAAAAGTTGAACAGAACCTTATGGGAGAAATTTAAGGCATCTAGTGTGAATGCAAATGCTCCACAGTGAGTTCCTCCTATTTGGCATTTGGGAGGTTCGCCTCCTGGCTCCCTACCCACTCACTGTAAGTTGAAATCTAATAGTTGACACCCACCCAAGTACAAACTGCTCCTGGTATGATTTCCTACTCCAGAGAGTTACAGAAAAACCAACCTACTTAAATCTATTGAAATGTAACACCAGAGGAAACTCACACCAGCCTCAGAGTCCTACATTCTTAGAACTTAACAGACAAGCTAAGAACAACCAGGTATATGAGGAAAACAAGTAACATAAAAGAATAACATCTAAGACAAATAGAAACACAGTGGGAGAAAATGGTGATAATTGGAAAAACAAAAGAGAATTCCAAAAAGTCGTAACAAAATTAAACATGCATACACAAAACCTTTAATTAATATATTCAAAAATTCAAGAATATGATTGTCATAAAATAAAAAGCAAAAAGTGATGAGAAAGCAATCAGAAATAGTAGTCAGAGTTTTAGAACATGATTTCCAAAGCATGACTTGGGTCTGATCCCCAGGAACCTGTTTCTGACCGATTCCTCCCAAAACTGGAGCTCAGTGTGCTTATAGCTCCCGATCCTTAGGTCTTGTTCCCATTTTTATATTTTATCACTAATTTCTGAGTATTAGGATTAGTGGGGTACATCAAAGCATCCCTTTACTGTACCACCTGGCCCCAAAGTCATTTTATTACTTTTTTAGTAAAAAACAAAAATAAAAAATGAAGCCATGTAGCTGTTTTGTACACCATTATTAGGTGACTATTCTTATCCACTCTTCTTCTGGTACATTAACCACCTGCTATTCATAATCAGATTATACTGTGCAATCTAAGAATCTATAATGCCCTGATTAAACTCTCTTGGGCATATTTGCCTCTCTGACAATAGTTCCTTTATGTCAATAAATACAGAATCAATGCCTGTATTCTTAATTGTTTAGTTGGAGAGAGTATAGCCGACTTTAGAGTTGAACCATTCATTATGTTTAAAATATCCTTGTTGCTCATGAGAAAAATTAAACTGGTTTTGAAGGTAGCTCAGAAGTCTTTTCTCTCTTCATATTTTCCTTTTAAATTAATTGCATTGCATTTTGATTCAATTCTAAACAGAGTAACATGAAGAATTACTAAGAATAGTTTAGCAACAATTGAGGCCAGCCACTGATTGAAGGATTTTTTACAACTCTGCAAGAAATCTACTCCTGAGGCCTTCTTCAGGTTTAGTTGATTGATTAGGGTTTTACAGTAAATGAAATCACTGAATTTTGCCACAGAAAAATAAAAAAGTGGACACACCCTGAACTGTGCATAGTATGGAGAGATTATATGACTTTTTAGTTATATGAACAAGCTGTCTAGTTATTGTTTTTTAAAAAAAAACAAAACGTAATCCTATTGTTCCCGCAGGAGTCATCAGAGAGGAAACAACATTCCCAATAAGCACGTCATGAACCTGAGAGTTCAGCACAAAGTTCCCCATTGGAATATATTGCAATTCATTTTCAAACCAAGAACAATGTACATTATAAATATATTTTTGAGTTTTTAAAATTATAGATTTAATTCATGTACGTTATTGAAAATTGGGAAAATACAAAGTAAGAAAAAGAAATCACCCGTATTAGTATACATAAAATCATTTGAAGTTGTTAGGTTTGTGATGATGCCTTCTGAGGAACTGTTGGTCTACAGTAATTTTCCCACAATGCTTTAGCTTTGCATGAGTCTTTAAGGAATCAAATTCAGGACGAGTTAAATGACAATGGTGACTGGGCGCTGTGGCTCGTGCCTGTAATCCCAGCACTTTGGGAGGCTGGGGTGCTCAGATTATTTGAGGTCAGGAGTTTGAGAGCAGCCTGGCCAAAATGGCGAAACCCTGTCTCTACTAAAAATACAAAAATCAGCCAAGCGTGATGGCGCGTGCCTGTAATCTCAGCTACTCGGGAGGCTCAGGCAGGAGAATCGCTTGAACCCAGGAGGCAGAGGTTGCAGTGAACTGAGATGGCGCCACTGCACTCCAGCCTGGGTGACAGCGCAAAACTGGGTCTCAAAAATATAAATAAGCAAATAAATAAAAAATAAATGGCATGAGTGATTCTGTTGTTGAGAAACAAAAATCTCAGGAGGCCTTGAATTTCTTTGGGCACATTTGGCATCTGTATTTTACAAAGAAGTATGTGCAAAAACAAGAAATTAGCTTGTCGGAGATTATTTCAACTCTAGTCAAGTTTTCCTTGGCTTTCCTAAACAGAAGAGGAAGTTGGGAAGAATTATTCACTAAGAGAATGCTGGTATAAGATATTATCCATTTAATTAGGCTTATACTCTGACCATATTAATTCTTATATCTCAGTAGAAGGGATTATGTTGTACTTTCTTCCAAAAAGTCTTACCAGGTGATCGCTGAATAATTGCATCTAGGATTTTATCTGTGAATGGGTTCTTCCTCCTGTCTGTGTCTTCTTACTTGCTTCCATTGTTTGGCTGGATTAGAAAGATTGGCTGAGGGCAGAGAGTATGTATATATATATGCCATGGATTTTTAAAAACAGCCTATCTTTATAACAGTTTTAGGTTTTGTGCCATAGACTTTGATTTATGTATTGCTCTTCATAGCAATAATCTTATTTTTTAAGTTTTAATGCCCAGAGGTATATTTTTAAACTTCTTATTTTGAAATTTAGATTTACAGGGAGATGCAAAGACACAACAGAGTCTCCATGTAACCTTCCCTTAATGTTGATATCTTATATAACCATTTATCAAACATTCGTCAAATCTAAGAAATCAATATAATACAATACTATTAACTAAACAACAGTCTTTACTTGGATTTCACCAGTTTTTTCACTCATGTGCTTTTTCTGTTCCAAAATCCAATAGATGATACATCTACATTATACTTAGCAGTGTGTCTCCTTAATTCATTCTAATATATGACATTTCTCAGCATTTTTTTCTTTTTTATGATCCTGACACTTTTTAAGAGTACAGTTCAGATACTTCGTAGAATGTTTCTCTGTTTGGGTTTGTGTGATATTTCCTTAAGATTAGACTGAGGCTTTGGATTTTGGAGAATACCACAGAGGTGAAGGGCCCTTTTCATCACATCCTATCAGGGGGTACATGACATCCTCATGACTTATTCCTGGTGATGCTAACTTTGATCACTTGGTTGAGATGGTGTCTGCTAGGTTTCTCTGCTGTAGTTTACTAGTTTTCTTTTTCATCTTCCGTTTGTTAGAAGCAATCACTAAATGCAGTCCACACCCAAAGGTAAGAGAGTTAAGCTCCACTTCCTGGAGGGAGGAGTAACAAAGAATTTATGGATATACATTATGACCACCACAGTGATTAATAAATATTTAGGGAGTGATAATGAAAGGCTGTGTAAATATCCTGTTTGTTCTTCAGTTTTTGGCCACTTATTGTAGCATTCCGCAGTGGATGTCCACAACAACTGTTATTGTGGTGTTCTAAAGGTGATTTTTTCTGTTTTCCTCAGAATTATTTTTGACATACATTCATTTCATTATTTTAAAAAGTTATTTTGGCTGTGGCTTTGCTAAGTTTTCAGAATGAATTTGATTTCTAAAACATTTTAATTAGTGTTTTTTAAATTAATTTCTTTACTGGAAGGGTTATCTTTAAATTGAAGGTTATTAATCTTCCTTGAATGAATCTGTTTAATTTAGCAAGCCATGGAGGATTGCTAATGATTCTTATTTTTTATTTAAATTTACAAAAATATAAACAAAATAATAAAAATAATGTAAAATTTTATGGGGCAATTTAGATTTTTTAAATGTTCATTTTTTAATTTCTTAAAAACCATACTGCAGTAATAATCACTAAGCATCAGACAACTTAAATTTTAACTTAAATGGAAAGTAAGCAGCCAGTAAATGCTTTGCATAACCTAATGGCCATGCTGAGTTTCTTCTCAAACAAAACTTCATAGCAGCTGAGTTCTGAACATGTTTTGAACCAGCATAGCCACAGCAAAAAAAAAAAAGTGATTTTTCACCAAACTTCAAGCTAAGGTTTTGCATATACATACTAATTTATCTATGAGGAAGGAGCAGACTAAAATTTAGACAGAGTATATCACATTGATAAAGCAAAACTTAAAAAGAAAAAAACTGATGTATCACTATTCCTTTCTACTAAGTACCTTCCTCTGCTAACTTTCCACCTACTGTTGGAAGAGTATTTAAAAGAACATAAACTTTATAAAATTTAACACATTAATGGCATGTTCAGTAATGCCAGCTTTGCACCTTAAATATGCATTTATAGATTTAAAAATGATACAGATTTATTTTCTCTTTCTCATCCTAGCTACCTCAGTATTGATACTGAAACAGTTTCTTCAAACTAATTATTGCGTAAGTCTTTATTGAGCATCTACTCTGTGCACAGGAGGATGCTAAACCCTGAAGGGAGTGAAATATGCTGATATCTGTACTTTAATTGAGATGTGCAACAGATACAGTCACCACTGCCCTGTGCCACCCAAGTGTGTTTTCAGGTCTTTCTTGGTGTTACTAGCCCTGAGTGCCAAGGATCTCAGCTTGTGTGTTAGGGATCCTTTAAGCACGCTCGTCATTTAAAATGATCTGCCTCTTTGAAGCAGCTCAGATGACATCTTGCCAAAAAAAACCTCAAGAGATAAATAGTGCTACTTCTGTGGGATGATCAGCAGTGAAAAGTCAGGCTGCTGTCAATAAGTAGAGTGACCATGTATTTTATCATCTATAAATATATATAACAAATAATAGAGGAAGTGTTATTAATTATGCTGGAACAAGAGGTATAAACAGGTAAGCAACAGATTTACATTCCAGGGACATTCCTGGGCAAACCTGAATGCATGGTCACCTCTATTAATAGAAAACATTCAATAGACAGGGACAATAAGGATGTGGATCCAGGGCACCGCGGGGCTGCAGCACTCCCAGGTGGAACCCTGCAGGGCCCTGCCTGGCTTCTGACCCAGGTGACGGTGCAAGTGGTAACGGGCAGTCTGTTTAAGCTGATTCTGTTCTGTTCACACGGTCTTTCCGAGTTCAGTGTCCTCATCTCAGTGCCCTCACACTCTTTTAGGATCTGTTTCAGGTCTTGTCCCTTCAACTTTCCCTTACTCTCCTTGGCCCAGGTAATTTTTGTCTAGTTTTTTGAGACAGAGGGGCCTGGACATCTCTTTATTCTCTTTTCGATCTATTAGTAGAGTGAAAAACCCTGTGGTTTGCTTTTTCCCTGGCCTTCTGTTTTTATTGCTAAAAGTCTTTTGGAACCAGGCCCTTGCAATCCAAAAAGTTTGGGCTTTTAAATTTGTTGTGTGGGCATCAAGAGCCTATTTTGAAAGTCAAAACCATAACATTTATTTTTTTCCCCTGCATTTTCATAATGTTCTTACTGGCAATGTGGACACCACAGTGTGAGTATCAATCACGTACAAGGAAGTATGCACACAGGAAATTACAGAGGTTAATAAGTCAGTGTATTATCTCTAATGATACTAATACTTTTGATGGGACACATAGAACTATTACATGTCAAACATTGCTTATGCGTTATCTTATTTAATACTCGCAATAACCCTATGACATAAGTGCTGTTGTTATCTGTATTTTACAGCTAGGGGAAGTCAGGATTCAGTCCTATAAGTAGAGAAAATGGGCAGCATGATATAGTGAAAACAAACTTTGTCCTGAACTCTAGCATCAGTCCTGTCTTAGACTTCATTTTTCTCATGTATACAATGAGGAAATTTATTTTCAAATCACCTTCGAACTCTAAAATTACAAATAGAGGTCTACAATCCTTATCGCAAACCCTCATGACCAGTTGTCTGTTGGAATTCAGAAGTTTTCAGATTTGTGAAAGGTAATGTAGTTTGAATACTGTATGTTAATGATTAACTACAGTGGGATTTGGGGCAACGCTTTATAATCAGTGATACTTCTGCAGCAATTTTTTTAGTGAGAAAAATAAAGATTTTTGAAAACCTCTCAACAGTTCAGGTCATATGATATTGCCAAATTAGTTTGCTTAAACATATAAAAAGCTTTCGATTTTTAGAACTCATTGGATTTATTAGTGTGGATTAGGGGTTGTGGGAACTGGACCAGTGAAAGGATTGGGGTAATTATCAGTGATGCAGCACAGTTTTTCTATTATTATTAATAATTCTGGATTCATAGAATTGATGTGTGGAGTAAAAGAAGTGTTGCATGGAAAGTGCTTATCACATTCCTTGAAAAAATTTAAGTTCTCAGTAATAAGACTAATAAGTAATCGTAATACTCCTATCTCTGAGCTTTGTGCTTGGTTTTGGTTGCAGGGACGTAAATAATCAGTGAAGATAAAGATGGTGCACGGCCTCATTCAATTGTTCAAGGAAGGTTGATCTAGTGCATCTAGTCATGATTGTCAAGTAAGGTCAAGTCTGGCAAAGGGACACTTAAAGGAAGTAATGGTAATCAACCAGGAATCAATTCTCATGGACTTAAGTTCTATCTCTCAAATGGTTTGAGACACTTGAATGAAAGGGATAACATTACGAACTCTAACAGCCTACATTACAGTAGGCTCCAATATGAAAGGGAAAAGCAACAGCTATGTTAAAGCAGAAATATCAAAACTCCCAAAAGAATATCAGCTGAATAAGGCTGTAGAAAGCCCAAACTTTTTCCACTGATACTAGCTCCATAGATTCAGTGCTTTGAAAGATGACTAATGGTATCCAACAGTGGTGTACCAGGTAATTTAATTTGCCTAGGGAAGTTACTCTCTTCAAAAAGTAAATATATACATAAAAGTTAGCTTCTTGAAGCCTTACAAACTTCATATTTATGTTTATATATAATGTTTACATATAAAGTGATAAAGTAGACATACAAACTTTATATTTAACCTTTAATAGGGTTCTTAAAAAAGAAATGTATGACTCTTTAAAAAAATAAAGAAGGAAGAAAATACATGTATGCATCCCTCCTCACTCCATGTTATTTGAATATGGGTAGTCACACGCTTAAAAAATCATCTCAGTAAAGCAGGCACATAAACTAGAAAAATGCCAATTATTAAATAATGATGACAGGTCATGGGTAATTGACTGGACTTTATCATGGACAGAAGTGCTGGGGCTTAGCAGATGATAGGGGAGAGTCAGTCACCTCTGCCAAAGCCCAGAGAGAGGAGAAGGAGATGCAGATGGAGCATACATTAAAGGTAGGGTCAGAGAGCAGGAAGTGTGGTGAGGATGAGTGAAGGTATCAGCATAGGGGAGGATGCTTTTTAAAATCACCAAATCCTAACATCACAGATGTTCTGTTGTTACATGGATTACAGAAACCATGTTGGAGCTTTAAACGACAGAAAATGTTAGCGTGTTGGTAGAGTCCTTAATATAAAAATGTTTGTGATATATGGTAGTTAAGACACAGTTATGCTTTGGCTACTTATGTTACAAAATTAATGGACGGTAGCTATATATTCTCTGATTGTTTGGCTCTGTTGATCAAAGTAGCAGTCATAGAATAAAATCTATGATCTGATTTTTTTTATGATAACTTCCTGTAAAATATTTCTTTATTAAAATTTTATTTTAGGTTCGGGGTATATGTGCATGTTTGCTATATAATAAATTGCAAGTCATAGGGGTTTGGTGTACAGATTATTTCACTTCTTAGGTAATAAGCATAGTGCCCGATAGGTAGTTTTTCCATTCTCACCCTCCTCCCTCTCTACTTTCAAGTAGGCCCTGATGTCTATTGCTTCCTTCCTTGTGTCCGTGAGTACTCAATGTTTAGGTCCCACTTATAAGTGAGAAGATGTGGTATTTGGTTCTCTGTTGCTATGCTAGTTCTCTTAGCTTTATCCATGCTCCTGCAAAGGACGTGATCTCATTCTTTTTATGGCTGTGAAGTATTCCATGGTATATATATACCACATTTTATTTATACGTCTACTGTTGATGAAAACAGGTTGACTCCATCCATGTCTTTGCTACTGTGAATAGTGCTGTGATGAACATATGGAGGCCTGTGTTTTTATGGCAGAACAATTTATATTTCTTTGGGTGTATGTCCTGTAAGAAGATGGCTGGATCATTTGGTAATTCTGCTTTAGTTCTCTGAGAAATTGCCAAACTGCTTTCCACAATGTATAAACTAATTTACATTCCCACCAACAGTGTATACGTGTTCCCGTTTCGCTACAAGTTTGCCAGCATGTTATTTTTTTGACCTTTTAACAATAGCCATTCCGACTGGGCGAGATAATATCTCATTGTGGTTTTGATTTGCAGTTCTCTAATGATTAGTGATGTTGAGCATTTTTTCCTATGCTTGTGGGCCGTATATGAAAAGTGTCTTTTGAAAAGTGTCTGTTCACATCCTTTGCCTGTTTTTTAATAGGGTTGTTTGTTTTTGCTTGCTGATTTGTTTAAGTTCTTTATAGATTCTGGATATTTTACCTTAGTTGGATGCGTAGTTTGCAGATGTTTTCTCATTCTGTAGGTTGTCTGTTTACTCTGTTGATAGTTATTTTTGCTGTGCAGAAGCCCTTTAGTTTAAGTCCATTTGCCTACTTATGGTTTTGTTGCAGTTTCTTTTGGCATCTTTGTCATGAAATCTTTGCCAGGTCCTATGTTTGCAATGGTATTTCCTAGGTTATCTTCCAGGGTTTTTATAGTTTTAGGTTTTACACTTAAGTCTTTAAACTGTCTTGAGTTGACTTTTGTTTATGGTGTAAGGAAGGGGTCTAGTTTCAGTCTTCTGCATATGGCTAGTCATTTATCCCAGCATCATTTATTGAATAGAGAGCCTTATCCCTATTGCTTCTTTTTGTCAACTTTGTTGAAGATCAGATGGTTGTAGGTTTGTGGCATTATTTCTGGGCTCTCTGTTCTATGTCCTTGGTCTATGTGTGCATTTTTGTCTTAGTACCATGCTCTTTTGGTTACTGTAGGCTTGTAGTATAGTTTAAAGTCAGGTAACATGATTCCTCTAGTTTTTCCTTTTTGCTTAAAATTACCTTGGCTATTATATTTTTGGTGCCATATAAATTTTAAAATAGTTTTTTTCTAATTGTGTCAAAACTATCTCTGGTTGTTCGATAGGAACAGCATTGAATCTGTAAATTGCTTCGGGCAGTATGGCCATTTTAACAATATTGATTCTTCTTATTCATAATGTTTCTTTATTTTTGTCTGACTGAGTTAGTTTGGGGAGCCCGTTTTTGAGCTCTGAGATTATTTCTTCAGCTTGGCCTATTCTGCTGTTAATAATTGTGATTGCATTATGAAATTCTTGTAGTGTGTTTTTTAGCTCTGTCAGGTCACTTTGGTTCTTTCTTATAATGGTTATTTTGTCTTTCAGTTCCTGTATTGTTATATTGTAATCCTTAGATTCCTTGGATTGGGTTTCAACTTTCTCCTGAATCTCAATGATCTTCCTTCCTATCCATATTCTGAATTCTACTGCTATCATTTCAGTCATTTCAGCCCGGTTAAGAACCCATGCTGTGGAACTAGTGTGGTTGTTTGGAGGAAAGAAGCCAGTCTGGCTTTCTGAGTTGCCAGAGATCCTGCACTAGTTCTTTCTCATCTGTGTGGGCTGACGTTCCCTCAACTGTGGTGTAATTTGAGTACAGTCAGTTGATTTCTTTCCTGGATGTTTTCAGAGGACGAAGTGTTTGTGCTGGGTCATTATTTGTGGCTGAATTCATGTCCTTGGTTTCGCAGGGGTTTATGTTAGCAAAGTATTTTTGGTGTGAAGTTTAGGCTGTGATCCAGTAGATGGTGCTTAAGCATAATGGCCAGTAGTTAGGCTCTTGCTCAGCCGCATGGCTCCTCTGTATTTCCTCCTGATTGCAACTGTGCTCTCTCTCAGTGCTCTAAAACTGTGGGCTCCTCTCCCACTCAAGTGCTGGCTGCAGATTTCAGCTTGGTACTCCTGGGCTGCTCACCACAGCCTTGGAGCAAGTTCAGGCTTTATGCTACTTCTGCAGCTTGGAGGCAGCAGGGGAAGGGACCTTGGCAGTCGTTGTGGCAGAGGGCTTTTCACTGGTCTTTTGGAACTCCATCCCAGAGAAATGCAGAGCCACTACTAATTGGTGCAATCAGCCCAGGGTCAGGTGGTTGTATCATGGGCCCAAGTCAAGGGCCTGCCTGGTGATGAGCAGGGGTAACAGGGTGTTGTGGCTGGGACAAACTAGCTTCTTCTCCTTAAGAAGGGTGGCTGCAGCTTACTGGAGGGATGGTTAAAGCACTCGGTCTTTGATCCGTCCCTAGTTCAAGGGCAGCAAGGGCAGTACCATTGCAGCAGCCGTGGCAGAGGGGCTTTCAGTTGCCTCTGGGAGATCCACCTTAGAGAAATGCAGAACTGCTGCTACTGGGAATGTTCAGCCAGGGGATGGGGCCGCTGTACTGCCGGCCTGAGCTGAGGTCCCTGCTTTGTGAAGAGCTGACCCTGATTATGAAGGGTCATAGAACACAGATGATCTGCAGACTGACCAGGTTGCAGAGACAGAGCATATTTCTATGGACTTGAGTTTCTCAGAAGCAAAAGAGGAAGGGACTGCTTTTATTTTGATTGAATTTACATTAACCATCAATCTTCTTTAAACACATTGCCTTCCCCTGTCACCAACAGAAATACAGAGAAAGAAAAATAAGTTACATTGTCTCAGAAGCATATTGCTTAAAAGGAGTTCATTTACTGACATGGGAAATGAGAAAATATTAGCAGAGAGAACACGTTGAGTCTTTCTCCTTCCCATTGCTCCACCTATGGTGGGAGACCTCACCATGATCTTTCATCTTCTTTCACAATTCTCTTTCGCTCCCCAAATATTATGTGCAGCACCAAAGCACTGAGTGTGTAGACAACAGTGGAGCGGGTCAAGAGGACTGCCCTTCTGGAAGTTTTTAATGGTAGAGAACAGACGTGATAGAAAATCTGAGAGTTTTGACACACCAGTTAGTTCACAAAGGAAAAATTCTGAGACTCTTGGTTTATGACATGGCAATCCTGTATGAACGTGGTGACCTTTATTTTAGATGGTCAATTCCCTTTACTCTGTTCAATGGCCAAAAACTGGAGACTTAGTTTCACTCAGTTTCTTGGAAATTGCCTATTATTGTTCACAAAGAGGACAGACAGGAGGGTAATCCAAACAGTTTCACTTTCTGATTGCTTAACAACTATTAGAGAAAATGTATCATCGCTTCTGTAAGAAAAAAAAAAAACTTCTAAGAATATTGAGATGATTGAGTGAGTTGTGCCGTCTTCGGAGGTGAAGATGAACACATCTTTATTTATGCAAATAAAGCAAGAATGCCAATTACCCAATGGATGTGAGAATAGTGAGCCAGCACTGGTAATTTAAGGGATGAACGTTCTTTCAGAATGTGTTCTTTACATTAGTGAATCATTCCAATGTTCTTTGCTTCTAGGAAAAGGTGGTTCAAGATGTGTGCCTAAATGAATACCAAAACTAGCAATGCATTGGGAATAATCAAGAGAGTAGGCAATATTTTCTTATCTAATTAGGTAAATGATCTTGAACTTACTAAATGATTACATCTTTTGCTTTCTTTGAGGGTTTTGAGTCAGGTTGTAGGCTTAGCAGGTATGTTTTATTTGAATTTCTCACAAACTTTTAGCAGACTCTAGTTGTCTGAGGCACTGCTTCCTCTTTCACATATTGAGAAATGCCTAAACACCTGTGATATTCTTGTCCGGAGACCACATCTGCTTTCATAACACTATGTTGAAGAGGATTCTTGAAAATTTTTTATAAAGTCAGACACGCTTAGAATTGGGGACGAAATTCTGTACTTGGTTTGATTTATAAATTACGTCAAAAGGACACAAAGTAGTGACTTAGGGAACTGATGTAGCTTACCAAGATGACTTTCTCTCAGGAAAAGTTTGGATCATTATGTTTTAGGCTCTGGAGCTGAATAGTTGGAATATCAGAACGGTTATTTTGAAATAACTAGATAGAATAGCACAAGTGGAAAACATGTATTCAGAGGTTCTTTAGATGAGAAAAATCCCATTAATTCAATTCCTCAAGGACAAATTACACAGAGAGAAAGAGACAGAGACAGAGAAAGAGAAAGAGCACGCAAGAGAGAAATTGGTAGGTGAGTATATGGATGGATGAATAGATACATTCATAGATTTTAAGAAGATAATATATGTTCTAAGTAGAAAAAACTAATAACATTTTTCAAATGTCTGGGACATTGTGCCACCCATTCTGTCTTACATTATTTCTAGTCATTAGAATCACTTAGTGAGTTGTGAAGTTTTATTAACATTTTACGTAAAATTCCTCCAGAGTCTCAGAGATGTGAAGCGATTTATGAGACAACACAGCTAGTAGGAGGCAGAATTGGAATTCAAGTTAGACATATTTGGCTCCAAAGTCCACTTTCTTTCAAGTATGTTATGCATCACAATTTTTGTGTTTTGTTGAATGAAGAATAATTTTCACTGAATTTTTTGTGTTTTGTTTAATAGCTTACAATTTATGTCCAGCCAGAGCAAAAGCACACAGCCGAATATGCCGCAAACATAACTAAAAGTGTGTTTGATTATTTTGAAGAATACTTTGCTATGAATTATTCTCTTCCTAAATTAGGTGAGGATCATTTTAAAAATTTTCTTATTTTTAATATTGCCTTTGTTTTTATCTACGTTAACTCATTTCTTCTAATTATGTCACCATCAGTTAACAGTTATCCTTAAGTCCTTTTATTATATGCCTACAATATCTTGGGCTCAAGTGAGCCACCTGCCTTGGCCTCCCAAAGTACTAGGATTACAGGCATGGGCAACCATGCCCAGCCTGTACTCTGTTCTTATCTGATAAATATATAGTCTTGTGTTTCCAAATAAAGATGAAAGTATGTGCACAAAATTGCAGAGCTTGGTAGTGATGGAGCCACAAATAGCAACCTAGATCAGTTGATTTCAAAATCAGCATTCATCCCAATACTTGCTCTGCCTCCCTGTCATCAGTGAGTTAAAAAATAATAGGGATAAATGATGTTGTAAGAGTCCCAAGTGCTTACAGTCTTTCCATTGTTGTATAAGGCAAATTCTAGATTCCCCAGCAGTTTAATGAAATACTGGCGCTCCTTCCAGCAATAATTTTTTCTGATACAGAGGGAGGCGTGCATTCTTATTAAAGCAAAAGTGGGGCTACAACCAAAATGGTGTGCATATGACATTTCTGTCAATAGTGGAAATGCTTTAATAATAAGCTCGAAAGCTTTAAATATAACACCCATATAGATGTTTGTAGGGATGAAATGAAGGCGGTAAAACAAAGTAGCCAACAGTTGGCCTCCCTGTTTCTGTTTCTGCCTTTAGTTTAATAAATTATTAATGCAAACAAGAGGAATGCCAAATTCTTTGCACGGGAATGGCTGTGGCTCAGAGCAAGTTTGTAGATGCTGCATGTCTCTTCAATGGATACAGTTCTAGTTTTTGATTGCTTAACAAATGTTAGAGAAGGAGCTGAAAAAAGAAACAAGTTTTCATCAAAATCAGAATATTGGGCCAGGTACAGTGGCTAACGGCTGTAATCCCAACATTTTGGGAGGCCCAGGCGGGCCGAGTCCAGAGGTTCAAGACCAGCCTGGCAACATGGTGAAACCCCATCGCTACAAAAAATACAAAAATTAGCTAGGTGGTTGTGGCACATACCTGTAGTCTCAGCTACTCAGGAGGCTGAGGTGGGAGGATCACTTGAGCCCAGGAGGTTGAGGCTGCAGTGAGCCATGATCGTGTCACTGCAGTCTGGGTGACAGAAAACCTTATCTCAATGTAAAAATATCAGAATAATATTTAATAAAATTTTGTGCACATGAACTTAAAGATCCTTTGCCTTTTATCTCAGTTGTAACACCCAGGATAACCTGAGAAGTGGAATTCTCACAAATTTATTACTCTCTTCTTCTCTCTTTCTTTCTTCTTCTCCCCAACTCCTTTATTCTGTTTTATGTGCATTTTCCCCCCTCTCAGAATTAATTATATCTTAGACTTCTAAGTGACTTCTGCATTTATTAGATTCCAAAGAGTTAAATATACAAGAATTAGTTAGTTATAATGCCAATACTGACCAAAAAAAAAAAAAAATGAAATTGCAAAAAATTCCTTTTGTTCAAGGATTAAGTGCAAACTGCACTCCACAACATTATGAAAAATACTGGCCCTTGGGGGAGATACTTCTCTACCTTTGAAATGACTGTCTCGTGATAAAATAACCAAACCTAAAAATGATGATAACATGAAAAGGAAACTACTATTGTAATCTTGACCTCTATTTAAGATACATCCCTCTTCATTCTTTTATAAAAAGCTTTAAGAATATTTTAACCAGAAAGGGCTTTCTCTTATATGTTAAGTGAAAAATCAATTTATTTTCGTTTCTGTGCCTCATTTAAATTATACGTAATAATAAAGAAATTACATTCTGTTCACCGCTCATTAACTGAGGAAGCTGTATTTTGGCCACTAATCAACTGAGCATTTTCTTTCTTGGGGATTTAACATAGAACTGATCAACACTGCCTCCTCCTGTCAGATATTATGTGTAAGATTATAGAAACTCCTATCCAACATTTTAGAACTGTAAGGGAATTTAGAGAGAATATAGTCAACTCCATGTTTCTCCAACCGATTTAATACATAAAAGCAGATGGTAAGCTATTAGATTGGTAGAGAATCAATTAAATTTCATAGAATTAGAGAAAAATGGAGTTTTATATTCTCGAATATTCTGTGTCTTTGGATGGAAAACTCTATCTGTACACTTGGAAGCTCAGAACTTCTAAATACTAACCTGAAAACTTCTCTTTTTCCTCACAGCTTATCCCCTAAAACAGACGTAGCTAACAAAAATGAAATACAGAGAGAAACAAAAGACATAAAATTATAGCGGCATTGCCATTACTGTCCTTCTTTAAAACAAAAACAAAGCATTGATATCTGGAGCCAGCAGGGAATGCTCTACGGAAATTCTGAGTGCATTAGGACTGAAATGTTTGAACACATGATTACAGTTCTTTACTCTAAGAAACTATTTTTAGCCTTTTAAAGAACATTCATCCAAATAACTTAATTTGGTAAGAAATGCTATGAACAAATGGAAAGAATGTATTTCTCACTGGACTCTTTCTTCTTCTATAGATAAAATCGCTATTCCAGATTTTGGCACTGGTGCTATGGAAAACTGGGGACTCATCACATATAGAGAAACGAACCTGCTTTACGACCCTGAGGAATCAGCCTCATCAAACCAACAGAGGGTGGCCACTGTGGTTGCCCATGAACTTGTGCATCAGGTATAGAATCTTATCACTGAATCAACTTGTTTTTTTAAAAGTGGCTTAAGACCACAGGAATAATTCAAATTATTTATGACTTAGCAAATAAAAAATAGCCAACTCAGAAAAACTTGCATGAAAATCTTTCTTAGTACTAATAAACATTTAGCCATAAAGAGACTTTGAAACACGTTGTTTTGCCTTCAGGAAACACACACGAGGCCTTCGTTTAAATTTACATACCCCAGTAATAACTAAATAAAGGCAATAAACTAAGGACAATTTAATATCATTTAAATAATCAGAATAAAGGAGAAAATAAATGTTAAATACAATGCCTGCCACTTCTGTCACAGTGACAACATTGGTACAGACAAATAAATGTTTTGATATTTTCTAGGTCTCTCTACCATAACCATAAGAATGTAATTATCTCTTTATTGCTTATAATTTCAGTGGTTTGGAAATATTGTGACCATGGACTGGTGGGAAGACTTGTGGCTAAATGAAGGATTTGCTTCTTTCTTTGAGTTTCTGGGAGTAAACCATGCAGAAACAGACTGGCAAATGGTGAGTCCTAGACACATAAACTTGAAATCTCTCCTTTCCTCATGCAAAGCAGATAGAAGCCTTGGTACTATGATCATGTCCCAAGTCAGATGGCAAGTACAGTGGTGAACGGGGAATTCCACTGTGAGGGATAGGGTGGAGCCAACCGACTTCCACTGAATCCACCTTGCCCAGAGTCTTTGCCCAGTCCCTAGAAGGGCAGCTGATCATCCCAGTCTGGGGATATCCTTGACAGAGTCACTCAAAAACACATTATCAAGGCAGGAAAAAAGAAATAGGTGGCAAAGAAAATGTGAGGTCTGTGTTCCAGAAAGTATTTATAGCGCTAACCCTTTGAAAAAATGTCAGAGTCTCATTTGTGAACGATTTATCTTATTTCAGACAGATTGTGGAAATAGTGTGATGAAGAGATAACATAAACTTAGTAGTTAGATTGAAGTTCAAATCCTGAACACATCATTTCTTGGTATGACCTTGAGCAAGTTACATAATATCTCTGAGTCCATTTTCTCCTTTATGAAATAGAACATTATTTTCTATCTTGTAAGCTGAAAAGCTCCCAAATGTACATGTAATGACTATTAACATGTAGTGTGTCCCTCAGAGGCCTAGAATAGAAACTTTTGTGGACCCTAAAACTTTTTTTCAGAAAAGCTAGGTATATTTGTTATTTATATTCACATCACGGGAGTATTCTTTTCTGATTGTATATATGAATGTACAAATATGTGGATGTGTCTAATTACCAGAGGTTTTGTACTATGTAAAATACCGCCCTCTACTGGACAGAATAAAAAAGTTAAATGCTTGAAGCCCTTACAGTTTCCCTAGCCTAATTCACAAAGTGAAAAGGCTAATTTACAACAATTACTTCTTTAAAAATCTTATCTACATCTGAGTTTTTTTCAGCTATTGAACTATTGACAGTTTGGAGTAGATAATTCTTTTTTTGTGGGGGACTTTCCTGTGCGTTGTATGATACTTAGCATCCCCGACTTCTACAATTGCCAGTAACCCGCCGGTTCCTGTTGTGACAACCAAAAATGTCTCCACATATTTCCAGGTGTCCTGTGGGGGACAAAAATCTCCTCCAGTTGAAAACCATTCATCTACATGGAAAATTGCTGATTTTATAATTTATTGAAAATAAACTGTATAAATGGAAAATTACGTTGTCCTTTATTTTCTCCCTTACAGTGTCCTGAGACCCTTATAGCAAACTGTTATAAGAAATTATAACATTTTAATATTGTCTAATATTCCAAGTTCTGTGTTTCAAAAGCAGTGGCTAAATTCTAAAAAATTTACTATGCAATTCTTAAATGAAATTTAATCACATGGTTCAACACAACAATTCATTCATTCCTTCATCTATTCATTCATTCCTTTTTCTTTTTTATTTATTTTTGAGATGGAGTCTCGCTCTGTCACCCAGGCTGAAATGCAGTGGAGCAATCTCGGGTCACTGCAACCTCCACCTCCTGGGTTCGAGCAATTTTCCTGCCTCAGCCTCCTGAGTAGCTGGGACTATAGGCCCTCACCACCACTCCTGGCTAATTTTTATATTTTTAGTAGAGATGGGGTTTTGCCATGTTGGCCAGGCTGATCTTGAACTCCTTACCTCACGTGATCTGCCTGCCTCGGCCTCCCAAAATCCTGGGATTACAGGCTTGAGCCACCGAGCCCAGCCCATTCATTCATTCTTCATTCAGCAAACGGAGGACCCCAAAATGAATAATGAATAAAACACATTTCTTGCCCTTAAGGTGTTCTCAATTTAAGATCTTGTGGAGAGAAGGGTCAGATAAATAAAGATATTTTATAAGTGAGCTCAATAAATACCACAATCATGGACCCTCGTTTCACGGGTGAAAAATCGGAAGGCCAGGAAAGTGATGTAACTTTCCAACATCACAGAGATAGCTGGTAGCAACATCCCAAACCACACACACAGTTGGTATAGTCAATCTTGCTGACACTGAGGACAGGATCTTTCTACTCACCATACCTAAACTTCCTAGGTATACAAAAATCAAAATCCAAGTCAAAATTATCTTGATTGGCAGTCATCACTTGACAGCAGTACCTTTCGTGTTATAAATGAAACCTGCATAATTGGAAAATGTAAGCTAATATAGCATACTCTTCTTTTGGAAATGTTTTTAATTAAGTAGAGCCCATGAAATTTTTAAAGTTAGTAGTGATTTAGCAGAGTTAGATTTCACAATCTTACTGCTTAAGAATCAAAATAACTGTAGCAGCTAATGGGTTAGGTTCTCATTCTCTGCCAGGTACTATGCCAAGTACTAACCATGAATTTTATCATTGAATCCTGTGCACAGTTCCAAAAAATAGAGCCCATCATTACTTCTATTTAATGGGTGAGGAAACTTGCTTAAACTTACATATCTAGAAAGCAGAAAGACTGAGCTTTGAACCAAGGAAGTCTGTCAGTACTGCTAGGCCTGTCAACCACTCTGTATTGCTGACAAAACCTAGGAGGGAAACAAGACGTGATTAGAACTAATGGATAAACTGCTAATATTTTCTTTCATTAATTATGAATTATCCAAATTCTGACAACAAGGTGTTAAAAAACCCTGAACATCAATATTTGGCAAATTGATATGCTACCTCACTTAATTCTTAGACCAAATCTGTGGGGTCATGTCATCATTCTCATTGCACAGATACAGAAATGGGGCTTGAAAAGTTTGGCACATACAGAAGTAGCAGAAGCAGAATTCACAGAAGTTGATGTCTTCTTGGCCTGTCATCTGGGGGAAAAATTAAAAGGAATTATTAATAGAAGAAGGGAATGAAATCAGTATCAACCAATCAGTGCAAAATATGATTAATTTGAAGATCTAATGTTTAAGTAACTTAAGTCATTTATATTTATTTTCCTCCAATTTTTCTTATATATGGTATTTTAATTTATAAACTAGTATAAAGAAAACACTATATTTCTTTGGCTCATTCTTTCATTTCAGCGTGACCAAATGTTACTTGAAGATGTGTTACCTGTACAAGAGGATGATTCTTTGATGTCTTCACATCCAATTGTTGTGACTGTGACAACCCCTGATGAAATAACATCTGTTTTTGATGGAATATCCTATAGTAAGGTGGGGGAAATAGAACATTGTTTTGAACATCTTCCTGTTTAGTGACTTTTCTTTTAGTAGATGCCTAAAAATGGTAAGAATGGTCACACTGTGCCAGTGAGCTTTGGAAAACGGTGTAGAACTTATTCTGAGTGCTGAATATTCAATAGTTCGTACTTTTCAGTAGAATGTATTGCTGGTCATTGTCACAGGATTTTAAAAGAGATTTTAAAGAATTTCTCTTTACACATTTGTTTATAATTATTTTCATTCTGATAATTGAGCATTTAGACTTTAAACATCACAATTCAAATTGTTTTATTTGATTTTTTAAAAGACAATAAATCTTTTTCTTCTATGTGGTCAACAAGAAATGCCATATATGTGCACAGCTTTTCTAGTAGAACCTTTTAGTGCCTGCAAAAAACATTTAAATCCAACTCGGAAGGAAATACTTTTATTCCTTTTTAGAAGGTGTAAAGATGAATTTGTTAGCATATTGTAGGTGAGGTTTATTTCTCCACTAACATTTTATGAAAAGTTGCTGAAAATCTGTAACTCCAAGATTTATGTGACACATTCTGTCCCACTATATTTCATATAGTCTCTCTTTCAAACATATTCCATATCTGTATGTAACATAATTTAAATTTTTATTTTAGTCATTTTCTACCTCAGCTTCTCATGGTTTTCCCGCTACATTGAGGTGCTTAGAAGCTACTGCAAACTAATATATTTTGTTATCCTGAGTGATACCTAAAGTTGTGTTTGAGTCAAAAATATTATAATTATTAAAATGAATACTTGAGTGAAAAAAACTTCTATGTATTAGCATTTGAAATTTTTAGCATCATATTTTTTGACTTTCCCTCTCATATGATTCCCATGGTGTATGTTCAGCCTTCTTGTATTCATTTTTCTTCGACATTATGAATAATTCCTTTTATCTTTATGTTAAAATGAAAATTTCAAAACCACTTATAGCCTATTCTAGTTATTCACATGGGTTAGTCCTAGATACTCCTCAGGTTTAAGATATCAAGTCCAAGATAAATAAATGTTTCTAGGCCTTTAGCTTTCTAAATAGCTATAAAATTAATTTAGAATGCTTAATAACTTACAGTAAAAATTACTAACTTAAGTGGGGGACAGTGTTTTTTTTCATTCAGTTACTTGAAAATTGATTTAAAATATTATAAATTGTGCATTTCAATACTAACTGTATAACACATAAAAAGAAAGTACAGAGCCAAGGTGTTCATCAGATTCTTCAAATGAAAGAAAAGCAAATGAGATAGACCACTGAGAAGATAAAGATTGTATGCCTAAATTATGTATCCATGTATATTAAGCTGTTTGACCAGATAATTCCTTGACTATCTGCTTTCCTGTGCTAAATCTAATTCTTACTTTCAAGTATGAAAATATATTTAGTAAGTTGGCAGAATTTTACCCTGAAACTACTTTCCTCATTCATCAAAGAATGTGATTTTTTAGACTATTTCTCTTTCATTAAGAAAGCCCCATCTGCTGGTTTATTTGGGGAAGTGCAATAATTATTTGAATCTGAAGTCCCTGAAGCAATTTCTCTTTACCTTTTAGTTATTTTAGAAGCATAGATACAGGGGCTATGCCAAGTGTATTTTCATCCTCAAATCATAGAGCCATATAATTTAGCAGAATCCTCTTGAGGAACTAATCTCACAAATATGATCATGAAATACTAGTTGCAAGAGTAATAACTGATAATTGTTCCTTACATAGCCTTTATTAGTTTCTTTTGTCTTTTTTTCTCCATTGTAGGGAGCTTCCATTTTGAGAATGCTTGAAGACTGGATAAAACCAGAGAATTTTCAAAAAGGATGTCAGGTATGATTTATTACTTTTAGTGATATCAAAAAATAAACTACACTGATACATGGCTGGTGACTGTTAAGATATGATTAATCAAGGATAATTTCCTTTTTATTCTCTTTACTGAGGCATAGATAATATAGCAAAAGATAAAAAGATGATTTTACATCCAATTGAGTACCTGCATTGTATCTGTAATGATCGTTTAGCAGAAGTCATGGAGAAGTTGAAACAAATTACTTAGTTATTTTTGAAACTCCTTACATGTGTATCAGTCAGCTTGGGCTGCCATAAGGAAATACCATAGACTGGGTGGCTTAAACAACAGAAATGCATTTTCTCGCAGTCATGGAGGCTGGAAAGTCCAAGATCAAAGTGCTGGCCGATTCAGTTTCTGGTAAAGCCTCTCTTCCGGGCTTGCAGATGGTAGACTTCCCATTGTGTCCTCACATAGCAGAGAGAAAGAGAGGGAGAGAGAGAGAGAGAGAGAGAGAGCACTCTGGTGTCTCTTACAAGGATACTGGTTCCATCATAAGGGTCCCAGCCTCATGATCTCATCTAAATGTGACACCTCCCAAAGGCTTTGTTTCTAAATACTATCACACTGGGGGTTAGGGCTCATGTGAATTTCAGGGAATACAGTTCTTTCCATAGCAACGTGATATAAACATTTAAATCTGTCTATAAAGGTCATCCCTTACACTGAGTATAAGACTTTTCCCTTATTATTAGATTAGAAAAGATCAATATTAGTATGCTTATTACAATGGAGTCAATGAATAAAGAGGCTTCCTTTTGGTAACAGAAATGACAATAAACTTTCTGAAGCATTTCACACATCCTATTTAGGTGTATTATTTATTCCAGCAGATGTTTCTGTTTCATTTTTGTTCTTCTAACAGACCCTAAGCCAATCGGCCCAGGTTTGTTTTTATTTTTAATTTTATCAAAGTAGTTACAATGTGTCCCTATAACTGCCGTCTCTGCAGGTTGGCCCCATTCCAGCCTAGAAATGAAGTTATCTTGGTACTCTTTCCCTTCCACCTCCATCCTGCCTGCAGTGGTAACCCAGGTAGTCAGGCGCAGCAGTGCTCATGGTATCCAAGCCAGAGAGCAGAAAACAGGTTGGAGAAATGCCCCCTGCTGGCTGCCGCAGAAAGTACTTCCTCTGTATGTGATTCTCCAGGAGAAGGTCACCGTTCCCATAGATTGCACTCCCATCAAGCCTTCTTATGTGGCATTTAGCCCTCTCTACACTACTCTAAAAGAAAATGGCCCCCTTCTACCCAATAGTGAAACACCTAGGTGATTATTAAAGTAAGAAATAAAGTCAAGAGTTAGGAAATATTTGGGAAGTGTATCAGTATATTTTAACCCTTTGTCTATTAGCAAAATATTTTGTAGAGACATTAGGTGCAAAGAGAGAAGCTATGTACTTGTGCTTCTGCATACATGAGAACATCTTGTAACTTTTCCATAAGTTTCAAACTCAAATTTTATCATAACTTCCCTCATTGTAAGCATGATCATTATTATTATTGAGATAGAGTCTCACTCTGTCGCCAAGGCTGGAGTGCAGTGGCATGATCTTGGCTCATTGCAATCTCTGCCTCCCGGGTTCAAGCGATTCTCATGTCTCAGTCTCCTGAGTAGCTGGGATTACAGGCACCACCACACCCGGCTAATTTTTATATTTTTAGTAGAGACGGGGTGTCGCCATGTTGCCCAGGCTGGTCTTGAACCTGTGAGCTGAAGAGATCCGCCTGCTTCGGCCTCCCAAAGTGCTGGGATTACAGCCATGAGCCGCTGTGCCCAGCCCATTGTTAGCATCTTTAATCAGGAACTCTGTCTTCTATATCTTTACCTATACTGCAGGGCCTAGTTTAATTACACATATTAAGTTGTCCTGAAAATGTTTGTTAAACGAAAGAACGAGTGAATAGTCTATAATAAATTATACAGAACATAGAAATAAAGAAAATTCATTTTCAAAAATTAAGTTAAAATTCGATTTGTATAGTTTTGATTTTAAATTAAATTGTAGTTAATAACATACTTTTGGCATCTTCAGAGCTGACTTCAAATTAAATAATCTTTCATATTGACTTTTATAGAGAAGTACCAAGAGTCTCTGAAAATGAATAGCTATCCTAATAATTCAACAAAACCTCATATTTCCTTTAACCCAGTATCTATGTTAAAATTAATTTTAAAAACCAGTTTTGTCTAAAACTAATAATTCTCAAGTTAAAAGTCTTCCTTTAACTGTGATCACAGATGGTGTTAAAAACTGAACTAGGAAGAATAGATATTTATATTTCATACCATTATAGTGCTATGGAATGAATTTACACAAAACACCCAAACACTCTTTTCCTTCAATCTTCAAACATTAGCTAATATCTGAAAATAGTATATGATAGATATAGGCCACATCCAATAAGCAATCTGACCAACTGGAACATAGTTCCATAGTTCAGATAGTTCGAGCATCCCAACAATATCCTCCTTGAGTTGTCATCATCACTCTATGATTGTTGCCCTGAAATTCCACAGTCTGTGAATGGGAGTTCAAAGTATTTCTGTTGCAAATACTAACTTTCTTCCCAAAGTGACTCTTTATTAGCTAACCTGGTGTGGAACTAAATCTGGGGGTGGCCAGTTGTCTGTTCTCTTTCATGCTCATCACCTTGCCCCAAACTCAACCTCAAACAGCAAAATAGGTGCAGGATGGGGGAAATAAGAACAAAATTATCTACTGGAAAATCTTTAAGGCTATACTTGTACACAAAAGATGTGATAGAGAAGGGGGCATTCATAACAATATGTGGTCATGATGTAGAAACAGAATACATTCTTCCTTTTTTTGTCTTCTAGTATCAGTAGTACTGTCGATAAGACAGGAGTGGGTCAGCTGGAAAATGTCTTTTCCCTTCTTGAAATACTAGTAACAGAAACATTGTTCGTTTCCTTTTGTGCTCACTGATTCCAATTAATAATGAACTATGACCTAGGTCATCATGTAATTTGGACTTGAATGACTACATGATTATTCAAGGTGAAGAGGGAAGTGTCTTAATATAGAATATTCAGAAGCACTAATCTAGACAATATAAAATTAGTACCTGTTAATATGCTGATTACATAAATTTCCATTCAGCCTGTGGTTCATGAGAAGCAAGAAACTGCAATTTTAAAACCAGTAACAACAATAACAGTGATGAAAACCACACACACACTGATTTAGGGTTCAGAATTCTCCTCTCAGGCAAATCTCTTCACCTCTGAAGGCACCCAGGTACTTAGGGGGAGCAGTTTCCTTCACCTCAAAATGTGGGAGCTCTATTAAAAATATTTAAAGTCCCCTCCAATTCCACGAATGCATGTTTCTAAGCTAAAGACATTGTAGTAGTCAAATAAACTCCTCTAAATTAATTTTAAAAGATTCTATTCAATAGAAATTGTCATCAAAACACAGCTATGGTTATAATTATTACTATACAAGTATTCAATTATTATTATTTTAAAATATTAGACATTTGATTTACCAAATATTCAACTATTTTATTAAGATACGACGAATGATTTGTGCAACTCTGTAATGAATACCTGAAAGTGATTACTGCTTCTCCCTTCCTTTGCCTGCCCTCTGGTGGTAGTGCCAAGAAGCGAATTAACCAAAAGAACAAATATGGAGGCAGCATTCCAAAGTGGCTTCACCCTTCTTCCGGGCTTCTTAGAGTCCTGCTAATACTGTTTTATCTCTATGCCTGAAAAGAAGAGGCATTTAGGAGGTAACGTGATTTAGGTACAGCACCTACTGAAAATTGTAGCAACTTACAGTGAAAATGATATGTGCAAAGTTAACATTAAGAACACTGAAGATGGTTCCATTTCTATCAAAGACCTCCACTTTCAGTCAGGACAATTCTAGAAAGCAATGGAGGAATGATACAGCACGAACTTTGGAAAGTTTACTGGCAAACTCCAAGTGGCTCCCAGTTATGGGATTAGAAGACTGGGAATTTTTTTCTGGGGATAAATCACACTATATTTGAAAACTCACATATAGAAAGAGGTTTTGTAAAGAAAATTGCCAAAAGAAGCTTAAATCTAAAAGACTTGTACTTTAAAATATTTGAAGAGTGAAGACTTATGCTTTACAGTGAATAATGTCCCCAATTCATCCTCCACCACCACCACCACCACCACCACCACCATCATCATTATTATTCAAAAGGTTGTATATTTCCTTAAAGCAGAGATCAGCAAGCTACTGTCTTCAGGCCAAATCTGGCCCACCATCCATGTATTTTTTAAGGCCCATAAACTAAATATGGTTTCCACATTATTAAATGGTTGAAAAAATAATCAAAAGAAGAAGAATATTTTATGATACATGAACATTGTATGGAATTCAAATATCAGTGCAACAGCCATGCTCATTCATGTACATGTTGTCTATGGCTGGTTTTGTGAAATGGAGACAGAATTGAGTAGTAGGGGTTCAGTTCATCTTATGAAAGGATGAGAAAAGCAAACATTGACTTCTAACATACTGATTATCTTTTACACACAGATGTACTTGGAAAAATACCAATTCAAGAATGCAAAAACTTCTGATTTTTGGGCAGCACTGGAAGAGGTAAGGAAGAGTATATATCCCCAAATATTTCTTTGTCTGATTTACAAATGGCTTACCAATCATTTTCTAATCTAACTATTCCATTCTTTTATTTTCTTGTATTTGTTAATTAATTAGTCTCCATTTTGTTTTCGATCTTAGGCGAGTAGGCTCCCAGTGAAAGAAGTAATGGACACCTGGACCAGACAGATGGGTTATCCTGTGCTTAACGTGAATGGTGTCAAGAACATCACACAGAAACGGTTTCTGCTGGACTCAAGAGCTAACCCTTCTCAGCCCCCTTCAGATCTTGGGTAAGGCTCTATAATGCATTTGAAAAAAACACAGAAATTTGGCAGAAATTTTGGCCATTTGTTTTATATCCTATTCTTGAGTACATGATGGATGACTGATATACAAGTATAAAGCCACAGTGCCTTTAGGGGAACAAGGGATTCAAAAATAGCCGAGTGATTTCCAGGTTTGAAATGGTGGGCAGAGCACACGCATCCATGTCCTGTTCTTTACAGATACTGAAGAGAGGAATGGAATTACCTAAAGAAATAAATCTACAGGAATAAAGAAAATAAAGGGAGGGGCCGTATGTGTCACAGAGTTCTGAAGAAGAAAAGCAGAAGGAAAAATACAGTCTGAGGAAAATACATCAGACAATAATAAGGGAACTTCCCTATCCCTAGACAGGTTCTAGGTTCAGTGTCAGCATGAAGACTGAAGAGTAAGAGTGAGAAGTGAGGCTGAAAACAGGGCAATGAATTGATAGTCTAGTCTCAAGGCAATTGTGCCAGTTGGACCACCCCTCACCTCTACTTTCTCTCCACCACCTACCATTTTTTTGTCTGCACAGAGCTCTCAGAAATCTGGCAATGGCCCCAGGCAAAAATACAGTGGGCTTGTTTCCTAAAGAAATTGACTAAAATAGTAGAGGAGAGCTAAGGATTTCCATTTGGTTGAGACTCCCAGAGTAAAGCCTCCCTCATTATGTCATTTGCAGGATGGGTGGGCTGGAGCTGACAGCACCCCTCATACACACACACACAGCTCCCAGTCAGACCTTCTGCTCAGCAGAGAAACTTATTTCAAAAACACAACTCCCTGCAGCCTGGGCAACATAACAAGAGCCCGTCTCTACAAAAAAATTTTAAAAAGGCACTGGAGTATGGTAGTTCACGCCTGTAGTCCTAGCTAGTCAGAAGGCTGAGACCTGAAGATGACTGAGTCATCTCAAGTCAGGGGTTTGAGGCTGCAGTGAGCCATGATCGCAGCACTGCACTCCAGCCTAGGTGGCAGACAAGAGCTCATCCCTAAAAATAATAAAATAAGATAAAATAAATAGTAATTATATATATATACACATTTATATATATATATAATCCCTTCTCGATAATAGCTAATTTTTGTATTTTTAGTAAAGACAAAATTTCACCATGTTAATCAGGCTGGTCTTAAACTCTTGACCTCAGGTGATCCACCCGGCTCGGCCTCCCAAAGTGCCAGGATGACAGGCATGAGCCACTGTGCCTGGACTAGATAGGATTCTTTTTCCCATTTCACCCATGCCCAGTTTTTGTTGCCCCCTCTTTCAACATTTGAATACTTTGTTTTAGTAGAGAGAATCTTTCACCCATTCCCACCCAGGTGTCCTATAATCTCCACTGCCTGATTGTTGCTGAAGAGACTCTTTGTCTTCTTTTTCTCTTTCTTAATGATTTCATTGACATAATTTTATAGTCACATATATAAATTATTGTAAGATCAATTATCCTGTAGCAATTAGAATAACACAAAAAGATGTTTTAGAAAGTCTTTAATAACTCTAAACTGATTCCTTTATGGTTATTGTTTTACGTTCTAGCAAATTAGATTGACCACCTCTAATACCACTAGAATGGATATTAAATCTAAAAATATGTCTCTTGTCAAACAAGCTTCCATTTGGAAAGTTTCACAGTAATTATTCTCTCTTACTATATGAGTTCACTGATTTGCTGAGCCTCAATTAATTGGGAGACGGAAGCAGGAGGTGGAGTAGCGTAAGGAGGGTCACAGAAGGCTTTATTTTCCAAGGATGTGGTATTTTAGGTGAGCAAATTGGTGTGGGGAAGTGACTACTCCAGATGTTCAAAACAGAAGCTATGGCCGGGCGTGGTGGCTCATGCCTGTAATCCCAGCACTTTGGGAGGCCGAGGTGGGTGGATCACTCGAGGTCAGGAGTTCGCGACCAGCCTGGCCGACCTGATGAAACCCTGTCTCTACTGAAAATACAAAAATTAGCCGGGCATGGTAGCACACACCTGTAATTCCAGCTACTTGGGAGGCTGAGGCAGGAGACTCGCTTGAACCTGGGAGGCTGAGGTTGCAATGAACCGGGATCATGCCACTGCACTCCAGCCTGTGTGACAGAGTGAGAATCCGTCTCAAAAAAACAAAAGAACCCCCTCACCCCGCAAAACAGAAACTATAACATATATGAAAGACCCAAGTCTTGTACACATGATTTACAACACTTATTGAACATTGACCAAGTGATTGGTACTATTTTAAGCACTTCAGATGTATTTTGTTTTATAGTAAATGAGGAATTTGTGGCAAAGTGATTAAGTAATTTGTTCAAGGTGACACAGTGTAAATAATGGAGCCTCGATGTGAACCCAGGCAGTCTGCTTCCAAGAAACAGGATAGCAGAGAGTGGGAAAGTGATGTGAGATGAAGATGAAGAGGAAGGCAGGGACCAGGTATGCAGACCATGTTAAAGATTTTGGAAAATAGTGTGCAAATTTGAGGATTTTAAGGAGAGAATTGGCAGGATCACATTTAAATTTTTCAAATTTCTCCTCTGGCTGCACTGTGGAGAATTGATCACAGATCCTGGGCAGTGGGGGAGGAGTGGAGGCAGGGAGACCAGTTAGAACAGTATTGCAATGAGCAGCCCACATGACAGTTGACAGAAATGATAGGCCTGGACTAGGTAAGAGTGGCTGTGGGCTGGAGGGCATGGTAGATGTTCCAAAGATTTTGCTGAGCTAAAATTCCTAATTAAAGAACAATGTGGAAGGAATTCAATCAGGTGAATCGGCAGAGAACAATCTCCTTTTAGAATATTGTTCTCATCTTGCACCATTGTGATCGTAGTCATATTTATTCAGAAGAGAAAGATCTTTATAGTCTCATTTCATGATGAGTACTGTATAAGGGGGGTAACAGAGCCTGTTTCCTGGATTATAGTTCAGGGGTTGGGGAAATAAGTCACACTACAGCACACTCAGGTGTTTCCAAAAATTAAAATTGCCGAAACACTTGACTTTCCAAGGCATCAGAGAATGATGAACTCTCACAATTATTAAATTAGCTGCTTCCTAGATGCCAGTTGACACCTGAACTGGAGAAGCCTTGAGAAAGCCATTGTGCTCACCTCGTTGAGGTCCATCTTTGGCCTCTCTTCCTGGAAACCTCAGGCACCCAGCCTCGCACACTAAGTGACATTCAGAGAAACTGGGAATCCTGCTATAATGCAAGTTCTGAAAATCAATAGGTCACACTACAACAAAGGAAATTTGACTACTTAGATCAATATGAGGTCCCTTCAGGGAGTGTCTGTATACTCCCTGAACTACAAAGGTAAGTGTACTCCTTACCTTTATTTTAGAAAGGAAAGATGAGATGATGATGGAGAAAACCTTTGTTTTTCACTTTTTTCTCTTCATGATACGTGAATTGAAACATAGATCTGACTTGTTTTCAGGTGATAATTCAACTACAAAAATCATAGAATAATCTCTGTGATTGTTCTGTTAGCAACTATCAAGTGTTTCTTTTATAGTTACTGTTTTGTGTTCCAGCAAATTAGATTAACTATTTAATACTGCTGAAGCCTCTGGATATTAAAATTTAAAAAGCATTTCCCTCTAGAGAAATAAACTTACACTGGGAAAATTTCCCAGTAACTGTTACTTCCTCTCATATGTATCCATTAATTTGTTAAGCCAAAGACAGTCAATAATTTAAACTAAGGAGTTTTGTTAATTAATGGGGTTGGATTTTTAAAAGCTGCTTGTTGGTTATGAATTTCTCTCCACACAAACCAAACAGTTTTACTGCCAAGTGAACTAAATATATCATTAGGTATAAAATCACTTTTTGTAAAAATAAATTTTAAAATTTTATACACCAAGACTTAGAACATAGAACTGTATTAACATTTATACTTTCTTTAATATTTGTCTTCAGTTTCCATCTTCAGATACTATTTTCGTTTTATTTATATTCATAGTTGCATGATTTTTTGTGATGGCTTATCATAAATTTAATATGTTCATTCTATTTTTATTTTTTAAGAAGTCATATATGCATAGGAAAAGAAACTTAGAAAATACGTTCTTCTCTGTTGAGTACGTTTGTTAAAAATCAGTAGTAGCTTCTGAACAAGTAAGAAAGAGACATTATAGCAAAAGGATTCTTCTTTATTTGAAAGAAGAATTTGATCATAATAAATGACTTCATGCACCCAAAAAGGAATTAGCTTTTTTTCCAACCCTAACTTCCATCTGCTTTCTGTTCAGATGTATTCTTGTTTGGTAGACAGTATGACCAGTTAAGTTGTACTGTGAGTTCAATGGTCTTCTCTAAGTATTTTCTCACTGTTTAAATAATCCAAGATTAGGGAATTCTTACTGACTAGAACCTTTTTATAATTTAAATGGCTCACCCATGTATAAGTTATTGCTTTAACACCGTGTCCTCAACCATCTCTTAGAAATGAGCCAGTTTCACATCTCCATCCCGGGATGTCTCTCTCAGGAAAGCTTATGTGCCTTTGATAGTCCACTCCGTGTAAACAGGCAGAGGGAATGGGAGTAAGTGTGTCACCTTGGTGCAATCAAAGTCAGTTTCCTTAGAGAAAATTAGAGTGGCCATATTTCATACTGCTAGAACTTCTTACATGGTTAGATAGTGAACTATGTCTATAAAAATGAATTCTGATACTCCTGAATTTTAGCCAATACAAAGAAAACTCAATCATTTCATTTATGTAATTTCTATTTCTTCACATTTTATACTCTCAAGTCTGTCATTTTACTCAGCTTAGATTACATTAGATTATGTGATTCTAAAACTATAAAATTGTATAGCTTCAACTTTCTATCATTTCTATCTTATGATACTCTTAAAGACCTCAGAGCAGTATTTTTGTACATGACCTTAGAATATCTTCTGCCCTTTTGAGGCATGGTGTAGTCCCAGAGACCATGTTTTAGAGAGGATAGTCAAAATAGGAAATCTTAACTGTGGGCCTAGGTCATCCAGACACTGCCTGCTCTGTTGTTTCAGTCTGATTGGTATTGGGGAAAGAAGAGGAAGCATAAAATGTTAGTTTACGTGGCAGCACCAATTCAGCAGAGCAGTGAAAGTGAGATATATAAGTAATATGTGGTGTTTCAGCAATGTTCTTTGTCGGTCTTCTGAGAAGCTGCAAGGGCTCTTAGTTTGATTTTCCTAGAAGCAGACCCTGAAATGATCACGTGCATGAAAATGACTTGTTAGGAAGTGTTTCCAGGAAAGATCAGTGGGGGAGCAGTGGATAGAGAAGGAAAGGAAGCCCAGCAAAGGTGCTGTATGAAGCAGGTCCTGAAGAGGGTAACTTTGACCCAGTCCTGCAGGAAAGTCCTGGAGCCAGTGCAGATCATACTTCAGAGTGCTCCTGATGGATGGGGCAGGAAACATTCTCACACCTGTCAGTCATTGCTAAGGGCCACATCCAGAAGGACGTAAATTCCCAGGAACTCTTAGCTTTCCTTGCTCAGGTAGCTGGAAGGCAGTCCTCTGTCAGAGAGACCCAGGTATTGATTGTTGGCAGAGGAAGCACACTGGCATCCAGGGTGTACAAAAATGACAAAGGGGCTGGGCACAGTGGCTTATGCCTGTAATCCCAGCATTTTGGGAGGCCGAAGCAGGTGGATCACCTGAGGTCAGGGGTTTGAAACCAGCCTCGCCAACATAGTGAAACCCCATCTCTACTAAAAATGCAAAAAAATTGGCTGGGTGTGGTGGCAGGTGCCTGTAATCCCAGCTACTTGGGAGGCTGAGGCAGGAGAATCACTTGAACCTGGTAAGCGGAGGTTGCAGTGAGCAGAGTCCAGGCCATTGCAACAAGAATGAAACTCCATCTCAAAAAAAAAAAAAAAAAAAAGAGAGAGAGAGAGAGAAAAGGGTCTAAGGAGATAAGGGGGAAGCACCAACAGTGTCCACTATAAGGCCCAAGAAGCAATTTATGTGTTGGTTTTATGAAATGTATAGCCAAAAACATTCCACTGCAATAAAATGCTCCAAAGAAGCTGATTAAAAAAAAAAAAAAACTCAATCCTGTAAAACACTTCGATAGTTATAAAACAAGGGATTACTTCTTTCAGGTATATAGCAAAAATATATTCTCCTTGAACGACATAAATTTTGTTATATCTTGAAAAGGTGAAATGTTAACTCTAATTCTCTGTTAGGAAATTGAATCTGTCAGATAAACCAACTTTGAGTTGAAACCTAAACCAGCCAATGGTATGTAGATTCACCTTCTCTCCAGATCTGCATTTTCTGATATGAGATGATATAAGAACAAACCATCAAAAAAAATGAGATTTCAAGACAAAACTGTTAAGTATATATATCAAAATACAAAGTTAGCTCCCACATACCCACTCTGCAAGAAAATATTAAGGAGCTAAAGAGAAGCACTGAAAACTCCTGAAACGTGCTTACCTGATGATTCTTCCCTTGAGCACATCAATTCTAGTTCTAAATAGGGGATATTTAGGGGAGAGTGTGAGAGGCTTTAGGGGATGATGGTGGTGGTAGAATTTCACCATACTTTTTAAAATGTGTTATTTTCTTTACAGAGTTTACTATTTGTCTTCTAATTTCTAAAAATGTTTTGTGTTCCTTGATGGAAATGGTAGCATATTAGACTGTGTGCAAGTATGTGTGTGAATGTTCAATATTATAATAAGATGTGCTATATTTGTGCAAATTATGCAATATCTTTATTCTAAAATGCCAAAACATTTTATTGAAATAATCTTTTTCATGCTTAGCTATTTTTGATGCAATTTCTAAATTTTACAGATTTATAGAAATTGAAAACAGTTATACAGCTTATCTTCATCCCTAAAATGTTGTATTAGCTACATTAATTGTATAGTATGAACTAGATAATCACTTAACAGAAAAATACACTTGTCTACTGCTTTTTAGTGATTTTTACTCTTGAAATTTTATCTTTTAGTAATAAAAGTTAAATTTTTCTTTCTTAAAAAATTTTAGTTATACATGGAACATTCCAGTTAAATGGACTGAAGATAATATAACAAGCAGTGTGTTATTTAATAGGTCAGAAAAAGAAGGTAAATATTATTAATTGATTTATTTCTTCTTTGAATTGATGTACCACATTAAACTAATATAAGTATAAAGATGCAACAGTAAAGCTGGAACTTTGTAAACTTCAGCTGAATGATGTCTTAAATAATTTATTGATGATTCCAAATCGTCATCTACAATGAGAACTGTTCTATCTTGAGATATTCTTTTCAATGATTTATCATGACTGACTGATTTATCATAAATACCCATATCCAAAGGAGAAGGGTCACATGCCCAGCCATTGGAAGATCAATGTGTAACCTTCCTTCCTTCCTTCCTTCTTTCCTTCCTTCCTTCCCTCCTTTTTGTTTTTTCTTTTTATCAGATAAATAAGCCATTGAATTTCTTAAACTGTTATATGACAAGCCTGAGGATTTTCTTTTAATGCTCCCATTAAATTAGACCATTTTTTGGAAACATATTTGTGTTCTATCTGCATTGATTTATTTTTTCCTTACTTGAAAAATGTTAGAGTTATATAAAAACAAGTAGACCTTATCACAATTCCAGACTGACGGAAAAAATAATAGATAAGGCAAGCTTTAGCAGCAATATCAGAAGAATCATTCTTTTTATATTTTTTCCATTGTACTTGTTTTGGTGTTTCAAAACTATTTCTTTTCTAAGACAAACCAGACTCATCTTTGCCCCATTTCATGAGGACTTGATTTCAGAATAGCATTTGGTATGGACTTTCTCCTGGGTCTTCTTGAGGATAAAAGTAGATCACTCATTCTTTATTTACATATGCCTCGTTGTTCCTGTAAAATATTTTAAAATATTAATGAGATATGATTTCTCCTGGCCAATACATTTTTACTCTGTTTCCAGTAGATTGCCTTTTAAGAACAGCTTTACTGAGATATAATTCACATATCATAAAATTCACCCATTTGAAGTGTACAATCCAGTGGTTTTTAGTATATTCACAGATGCGTAATCATCACCACAGTCAGTTTTAGAAACCTCATACCCTTTAAGCTATCATGCCTGCGGCCTCCCATATGTCCAGCCCTAGGCAACCACTAATGTATTCTCTACCTCTACAGATTTGTCTCTTCTGGTCATTTCACATAAAGAAAAGTGTATATGCAGTATTTTGTGACTTTTCAATTAGCATAATGATTTCAAGGCTCATCCACGATATAGCATGTATCACTACTTCATTCCTTTTTATTGCCAAATCGTATCCCATTATACGGATATACCACCATTTGTTTATCTGTTTTTCAGTTGATAGATATTTGGATCATTTCCACCTTTTCTCTGTTATGAATAATGCTGCTATAAACGTTTGTGTATAGTTTTTCTGTGGATCCAGCATGTTTTTTCCACCTTTGGGCCTTTTAAGGAAATGTTTATTGTTAACTGTGTTTGTAATTTTTTACTATTACTACAAACTACCAGCTTTGTCATTGTAGAGGTGAAACTCCTTCTGAAGCCCTTCTGCACAGGGATTGCTATTACAGCAAACCGTTCTCTTGCTTATTTATGTTAATAATTATTGTAATATCGTGGTCAAAAAAATTCTAAATTTTTCCAGAATTCCCAGATCAATGCCACTTTGTCTTCGTATTTTATGCTGTGTTTGAGTGCCAGGCTCTATCTTTGTGGTCTTCTAACCATTTTCTTATTCATAAGGACATTTGCCGAAGGAAAAGGGAGAAGACAGGAAAAAAAAAAAAAAAGACATTTTTAACAATGCATAACAGCACTGACAAAAGGCATAATAAGAAGGTTAGAATTCCACTGGAAGGTTTTCAGTGGATTTGGTTTAACTATTACTAAATATTTTCCCCATTGGTCACCATAGTTAATTGAGGATTGGAAGAATATCACGGCAGCTGTTTGATTTACTGTGTACAAGTTTGAAAGCGTGAATAATTCATCTACCCTAGTACAGTTCACCCAGCACTTTCATGGAATGAAGTTTCCATACAAGTGAATTTTCCAGATAACTAAAACTTACTCAAGTGCTTTGTAAAATGCATTTCAAGAGTTCACAATAGACATTGTTCTAATATGTGTTATGTACTTCTTAGAATATTTGGAATAATAAATTTCATCCTTAATTACTAAATTAATTCTTTCAAGCATGTATTGCTTACATGCCAAGAACAGAGAAACCATGGGTGTAGTGCTGGGGGAAAAAAAAAAAAAAAAAAAGGGCAATCCTAACCCTTGCATAGTTGATTGTCTAGGGATGGGTTTGCAGGCAGATGTAATGCTGTGTCCTAAGTGCCTCTGTGGCAATGCAGATCACCAAAAGCACTCATAGAAGCATCAGCCCAGGTTTGGGGGTTCAGGAAGCATTCCTAAAAAGTGCTTAGAGTTCAGAGGCTAAAGACAGACTAAAAATGGGTGATAGAATTGACTGAATGTAGAGGAGACGTGTGCTCTGGACAGAAGCATAACTGTGAAAGTGAAAGAGCAGGGAGTTCTCACACTCCTTCATATCCCTTTGTCAATACATTTCACACTTTTTTTTTTGTTCTAACTATTGACCTATATAGGTCTCCCTTCCCCACAGAATATTCTCTGAGGAAATGGAGCTTGTTTGTTATTGTTGTTGTTCTGGATCTACAGCAGGCATCTAATAATTGTTTATTGAATATATGAATGAATAACAAATAAATGAAGAGGATGATAGTCATCATGTCTGGTCACTGAGCCAGAAGCAAACTAGAGGTCTTTTTCTACTTCAAAGTGCCTGCTCCATTTTTAGGCTGTGCAATAAGTTCCTGTTTCCTGTTTGAGGACATCTTCAGCTCTCAGCTTAGAGCACGGATGACGAACATGTCCTGAGTGTACTAAATGGGCAACCAGCTCATGTTACCAGTCCTACCTCCCTCCTCTTGGTTTCTTTGATGATTCATTAGTTAGAAATTCTTCAGGCAATAGTGGGACTCTCCCCAAGGTCTTTTATTTACATTTCTATTGTACGTGCTATTTTAGGCATTAAAACAACAACTAAACTCATAATTTCTAACAAAAGAAGAGAACCTCTATCACAAAACCTTTTCTGGCTACTCCAGTTACCCTGAATAATCTCTCCTGTCATCATCTCCTGTCATAAAATGTAGCATATTTTATCCTGTCAGTTTCATCCATCCTTATTCCTAGTATTATTACTTTATATCTTAAACAAAATCATTTATTAAGCTTCATATGCTCTCTCTTTTCTTTCTTTCTTTCTTCTTTCTTTTTCTTTCTTTCTTTCTTTCTTTCTTTCTTTCTTTCTTTCTTTCTTTCTTTCTTTCTTTCTTTTTCTTTCTTTTCTTCTTTCTTTCTCTCTCTCTCTCTCCCTTTCTTTCCTTTCTTCTCTCATTTTTTGACAGAGTTTTGCACTTGTTGCCCAGGCTGGAGTGCAGTGATACGATCTCAGCTCACTGCAACCTCTGCCCCCTGGGTTCAAGTGATTCTCCTGCCTCAACCTCCCATGTAAGTGGGATTACAGGTGCCCACCACCACGGCCGGCTAATTTTTTGTATTTTTAGTAGAGATGGGGTTTCACAGTTTTGGCCAGGCTGGTCTTGAACTCCAGACCTCAGGTGATCCATCTGCCTCAGTCTCCCAAAGTGCTGGGATTATAGGCATGAGCCACCGCACCTGGCCTCTCTCTTTTTTTTCTCAACTAAATTATAAGCTTCTTGATGACACAAACTACACATATTTCTTGTCTCCTGTCCACCCTATTATCAACAAGATGCTATGTACATTCTAGGAGTTCAGAAAGTCCTAGTTTAATGAAGGGTTGTTTGCCCCAGACAGTTGTACTTTTAGAGGTTAACTGCATGTATTTTAGTTATGTCTCTGTCCTTTAGTGTCAACTGCTATTTTGGCTATTGTCAATGCATCTACATTTAGTAGCATACCACCTTTTTGCATTTAATTTACTGCTTTCTAACATTTAGAAGGATTGAAGGTTGTTATATCGTATCAGGTAACCAATCTTGCTAAAACATAGTATTTTAAAAGAGACATTTCTAAGTGCATAGGATCTGGGCGAGGTCTAAAGTCTAGCAGGTGGTGTAGACTCTGTAATAGCTGTTTTCACGACTCTTACTTCCAGATTTGAGGGTGTCCGCTGGATGGTTTGGACTATCCAGACTGTCCAGTTTCTATGATAGAAATAGATTTACTAAACATCTATGACAGTTATATATAAATATTTAATACCAAAATAATGATGGGCATATATTTTTGTATTTGATGACAAAGAGGGAAGCACTTTCTTCATTTTTTCAAGCTAAGCCTCATAGAATGTGCAAGCTTTGATTGGATGATTATGGGTTCGGTTTTGCTGGTTTAGAAACTCAATTTGTTAGTTCAGCCGTGGTCAACCAAGTCTTGGAAGATTTACTCATCTAAACCAAACATACAAGAGATTAAGAATGCTAATTTGTTAATTTACACACTTAAAATATATTTGTTAGTGAATCCAAATACTCATGTCTCATACCTAATTAGGTATCTCTTTCCCGGAAGAAAGTTACTAAGTAAGAATTAAGGGGCCAAGTGTGGTGGCTCACCCCTGTAATCCCAACACTTTGTGAGGTCAAGGCAGGCGGATCACCTGAGGTCAGGAGTTCAAGACCAGCCTTACTAACATGGAGAAACACCGTTTCTACTAAAAAAATTACAAAATTAGCCAGGCATGGCGACACATGCCTGTAATCCCAGCTACTCGGGAGGCGGAGGCAGGAGAATGGCTTGAACCTGAGAGAAGAGGTTGCAGTGAGCTGAGATTGTGCCATTGCACTCCAGCCTGGGCAACAAGAGCAAAACTCTGTCTCAAAAAAAAAAAAAAAAAAAAAGAATTAAGGGAGAGTTAAGGTAGATTAATTATTTTACAGAGGTCTTTAAATTGTGATAGTGTGATATATTGCATTAGCCAGGTGAGTCTAATTATTGCACTTTAGAGACAATCAATAGTGGCTTGGTGCAATAAAAGTTTCTTGTTCATGCAACAGTCTAAAGGAGATATTCCTGACTGTCATCTCTTCTAGGTGGCTCTCCACCAAATAATGACTTGAAAATCCTGTCTTCTTCTTTCTTATGGCTTTACCATCCCCTGCATCTTGAAATCCCTCACTGGATCTTTTGCATCTAGCCCAAAGACAGGGGAAGATAATGAAGGAATCAGGCCTCGAAGTGCATCTGTTACTTCTGCCCACATTTTATAGCCAGTTCTCAATCGTGTCCTGCACGGAAGGCTAACAGAGTCCAGCTCTGTACCCAGGAAGAAAAAGGAACTGTGTGGTAAACAACTAACAGACCTCTGTCACATACACTGTTTTCTGTAAGACCAGACCTGTCAAATAGCCTGAAACACATGTTCCAACTCAATTTGGCACCTGTTTCCCTGTGCACACTGGAGACACGTTGACAGATCTTCACTACCCAACTCTCCTTTGCAGTTATTTTTTTTCAACTACCAAAATTACTGCTAATTGTAATCTTTCCTCATGGTAATTGACTTGCATTTTTCCAGTTTCCTATTCCTTGCATATTACATATTAAAGCCACAGGCATACCTGAGAGATACTCCAGTTTTTGGTGCCAAGCCACTGCAATAAAGCAAATATCACAATTAAGTGAGTTACACAAGTGTTTTGGTTTCCCAGTGCATATACAAGTTATGTTTACACTATACTGCAGTCTACTGAGTGTGCAATTGCCTTATGTGTAAAAAAGTATATATGTTAACTAAAATAATTTATTCCTAAAAATGCTAACAATCATCTGAGCCTTCAGCCAGTTGTAATCTTTTTTACTGACAGAGGGTCTTGCCTCAGTGTTGATGGCTGCTTGCTAATTAGGGTGGTGATTGCTAACGACTTGGGTGGCTGTGGCAATTTCTTAAAATAAGACAACACTGAAGTTTGCTGCATTAATTGACCCTTCCTTTCACAAAAGGTTTCTTTGAAGCATGTGATGCTGTTTAATAGAATTTTACGCACAGTAGAACTTCTCCCAAACCCTCGTGCTGCTTTCTCAATTAAGTTTATGGAATATTTTTAATCCTTTGTTGTCAGTTCAAGATGCTCATGGCATCTTCACTAGGAGTAGATTCCATTTCAAGAAACCGCTTTTTTTGCTCACCCCAGAGAAGCAACTCCTCACCTATTCAAGTTTTATCATGAGATAGCAGCAATTCAGAGACATCTTCAGGGTTCACTTCTAATTCTAGCTCTCTTGCTATTTTCACCACATCTGCAGTTACGTCCTCCATATAGGTATTGAACACCTCAAAGTCATTCATGACGGTTGCAATCAACTTCTTCCAAACTTCTGTTAATGTTGATATTTTGACCTCCTCTTATGAATCATGAATGTTCTTAATGGCTTCTGGAATGGTGAATGCTTTCCAGAAGGTTTCTAATGTACCTTGTCCAGATCCTTCAAAGGAATCACTATCTATGGTAGCTATTGCCTTACAAAATGTATTTCTTAAATAACAAGACTTGAAAGTCAAAGTCACTCCTTGATCCGTGGGCTTCAGAATAGATATTGTGTTAGCAGCTGTGAAAACATTAATCTGCTTATACATTTCCATAAGAGCTCATGGAGGACCAGGCACATTGTCAATAAGCAGTACTATTTTGAAAGGAAGCTTTTTTGGTGAGCAGTAGGTCTCAACAATGGGCATAAAATATTCAGTAACCCATTCTATTAACAGATGTGCTGTCATCTGGGCTTTGTTGTTCCATTTATAGAGTGCATGCAGAGGAGATTTAGCATGATTCTTAAGGGCCTTAAGATTTTTGGAATGGTAAATGAGTATTGGCTTTAATTTAAAGTTGCCAGCTGCATCCACCCCTAATGAGAGAGTCAACCTGTCCTTTGAAGCTTTAAAGCCAGGCATTGACTTCTCTCTAACTGTGAATGTCCTTAATGGCATCTTCTTCTAATATAAAGCTATTTCATCTACACTGAAAATGTTTTTTAGTGTAGCTGCCTTCAAAATGACCTTAGTTAGATCTTCTTGAAAAATAATTCACTTAAAGGATTAGTGCAACACAGCATTAACTTGCTTTAACTTCTATATCAGCACTTGCTGCTTCACCTTGAACTTTTATGTTTGGAGAAAACTTCTTTCCTTAAACCTCAAGAACCAACCTTTGCTAGCTTCCAACTTTTCTGCTGTAGCTTTCTCACCTCTCTCAGGCTTCATAGAATTGAAGAGAGTTAGGGCATTTCTCTGAATTAGGCTTTGGATTAAGGGAATGTTGTAGTTAATTTGACCATCTATCTGGAGAGCTAGAACTTTCTCCATATCAGCAATACAGATGTTTCTCTTTCTTATCATTCATGTGTTCACTGGAGTAGCACTTTTAATTTCCTTCAAGGACTTTTTCTTTATGTTTAGAACTTGGCTAACTGTGTGGAACAAGAGGCCTGGCTTTCAGCCTGTTTCAGCTTTTGACATACTTACCTGACTAAGCTTAATCATTTCTATATTTTAATTTAAAGTGAGAGATGTTTAACTCTTTACTTTCATCTGAACACTTGGGACCATTGAAGGGTTATTCATTGGCCTAATATTGACATGGTTGTGTCTAAAAGAATAGGGAGGCCCAAGCGCGGGGAGGAGAGAGAGAAAAAGAGAAAGAGAAAGAGAGACAGGGGAATGGTCAGCTGGCGGAGCAGTCAGAACACACACACTTACCAATTAAGTTCTCACCTTATGTGGGTGTGGTTCATGGCTCCCCAAAACAATTGCAATAGTAACATCAAAAATCTCTGATCACAGATCACCCTAACAGATATTATAATAATGAAAATTTTGAAATATTGCAAGAATTACCAAAATGTAACCTAGAGACATGAAGTGAGCACATGATGTTGGGAAAATGGCACTGATAGACTGGCTTTGCTACAAACGTTCAATTTGTAAAAAATGCAGTATCTGCAAAGTGCAATAAAGTGACTTCTGTCTAGCGCAATAAAGTAAGGTATGCTTGTACACTTTTCTTTACAGGCAGATTCTCTAGGCCACTTGCTGAGATTTAGAATAGACCCTGTAATTATTACTAAAACAATCACTAATACTTTCTTGAATGGGTAATTTGTTGAAAGCATTACCACAAATGGATAACCGATCCATTTTATTATGGATCATGTTAGCTTTAGTTTCAGAAATTAAAGTTTTCTTCTATGACCCCAAAGTCTAATAATGCATCCTACTTGAAACTTTTAGGTCTTCAAGTATATTTTGCATGTCATTAGTTAAAAAGTACTACTCGTATCTTTCAGTTGTTTTTTGTTTTTTTAAATAAATTGAGATGGGGGTCTTGCTATGTTGACCAGGCTGGTCTCAAACTGGTCTCAAGCAGTCCTCCTATCTTGGCCTCCCAAAGTACTGGGATTACAGGTGTGAGTCACTGTGCCCAGTCTCAGTTGTTTTACTATCAAGTGATACACAAAATTTAGTAAGAGGTAAACTCTGTAATTTTCCATTGAAAAATAATTCACTTAAAGGATTAGTGCAACACAGCATTTATATCACCTAAGAAAAATGTTTTTTTCTCTAGGAATCTCAGGCTATCATAAACTGTCTACTTGTCTAAAATTTGTTACAATTATTTATAACAGATAGTAACATTAAAGAACTGTTACTTGTGCTCTGTTACTGAAATCTATCAGGATTGAAATTAAAGAGGCTCTGGATGAAATTTTAAAAAGGTAATGATCACTTTTCTCTATCGTCTAGGCAAATAATAAAAGAAAAAAGTAAGAATTTTCTAGAAAGAGCTCCTACTCAGAAATAATTCATTCAATACTTTTTGGCATAGATAAAACTATTAAGAAACAGAATAAAACAATTTTTAAGTTGATACAGCATTATATATCCGTTAAGCTTAGATTTCCAAATATATAAAATGAAATTGCAAGGTGTTTAAAATATAATTTCAAATGAAAAAGGATTACTAATAATAAAAAGCATAGGGTCCCATTATGTTTGTTGTGTGTTTGTACGTGTGTGCATATAGAAGATACACACACACATACAACAGGTAAAAACATGTTAACTGTGGTGGGTAATTTTTATATTCTTCTTTATACTTTTTTGCATTTTCCAAGTGCTCCATAAAGAATACATACTATTGTTATAATCAGAAAAAAAATAGTAAATGGAGTAACAGAAGGAAACATACAGTATATTAGTCCTGTATTTTAATCTTACTAGAGTATTTTAGTTCTACTCATTATGTAACTAAACAACTGAACAGTATTTTGCTGTTGACAAGTGTTCCAAAAGTAGCATGAACTTGGAAAGTCCTTAACTACTGACTTCCTGGATCTCAGCTTCCTCATCTATAAAGTGAGAAAAATCACAGTAACTCTAGACAGGCTTAACTAGGTACATATAAAGCACACTAAAATATGGCAGTATTTAGATGGATTGCCAGGAACTTCTCAATGTTATTTATATTTGCTTCGCTATTTATAGAACTGGCAGCATATCCCCTTTCATTATAACGGGGATAGCTACCATCTGTTGGATACGTAACACATAACTATGTGACCAACACGTTACCTATGTTATCTTATTTAATCTTCACAACAGCCCTGTGAGGGATTTTTGTCCCTGTCTTCCTTGGGGTGAACTGGGACACAGAGGGGTCAAGTGATCTGGCCAAGGTCACACAGCTAGTAAGTCACAGAGCAAGGATTTTATCCTAGGTCTGTCAGACTCAAAAGTTCACGCTCTTTCTCCTGTAACATATGGCTTTATGCTTAGCAAGCAACTCTCCTTCTGATACAAACATTCAAAGTGTACAGATGCCAAAAGATTAGCTTCCTTTCAACAACTTGTCCATGGGAGGATGACGAAGAAAGAGAAATTCTACATGAGTGAGGTAAGGGCTTATAATTTATCAAATACCTACTCCAAAAGTTCCTAAAGAAACTTATTGTCTTGTTGGAGAGCTTATTCATATATTATGAAAAACTACTGTGTCCTGGATATCTTCCAGACCTTGCAAACACTTCCAAAATTTAAATCATATTTCCTCCCAAACTGACTCACCTTCCTCTATTCTCTACTGGCAAAACCATTATTCATCCAGTTGTACAATCCATTTTCCCCTCCTCTGACTGTCCACATCAAGTCAGAAAAAGGATTTCGTTGATTTTACTTGTGATACGTCTCTTGAATAAATCAACTTCTTTCTAGTTTCATCATCTCCACATTAGTGTAAGCCCTCATCCTCTATTGCCCTACATGACTACAGTGGACTCTAAATTAGTCTTCTTGTCTCTAGAATCGCCTCCAAAATATCTCCCATACCACTATAGAAATTAGCTTTCCAGAAAATAGCCTTGAGCATGCTACTTTTCTGCTTAAAACTCTTTTCTCTTCTCGTAAGATGGATTCTTAACATGGCATGTGACTCTTCATGCTGGAGGCCTGACTTTTATTTCCAGCATCACCTCCTATTTTCCAATATCACAACCTACATTGTTGGTACCTTAAAATATTTGAAACTTCTCAACTATACTGTGTTCCTATAGCATTATTTAAATTGTATATTGTCCATGTAAACAAAAGAGTGTATGATGTATGAATTGAAAAGTATAGGAGTAATGCTAACAAACATGGTTATATCAAAGCATAGCTATTATTTTAAGTACATATCTTTTACCTAAAACATAAGTCTCTGCTCCTTCAGCATTGGGCTTCTAAAATCTGTACAACAGAGCCTGACATATAATGGATATTGTTTTAGAAAGAATGCTAATTTGATGAATCCGTTGATGGAAAAGTATTGTTGTAACCAACTGAAATAGGCAGTAGATGGCTTTACAAAGATAGATAAATTGGAAAACCAGGTATGAAGTCGATTACAAAATCAAGAGTGTTTCATTCAGATCTCAATTCTATTGCAGGTCTTCTTGATACAGTAACATTTTTAAAGTGTTGCTGATTATCACTGTATTATCCTGCTTAGTAATAGCCATTTCCATCAACTTCAATATTGATTTTTAATAAACAAGGTATTATTTTGAGTGTTTACATTTTTATCCCCTCCCCAGGCTGCCCCAGTGAATATTCTTTGTATAATTAGTCCGTTATGATTAGGGATCTATGGTCTACCCCTGAAGGCATGGACTTCTCTGTCTTGAGGCATTGTTTTCTTGTATTGATGGATTGACCAGCACAAAATTATTTCACCCATTTGGCAAACTTCTGCCAGTAAAAACTATCCATCATAAATTACAGTATAATTATTTATATTACTTATTTCTTTTTTAGCTCTCTCATTATAGTGACATTCTAAAGTTAGGCAACTAAGTAAAAATTAGGCTTTGGGTTTTGGATCCAAATCAAACCAGCCTCCTTGAGCTAATATTTCTTTTATTTTCTTTTTGCCCTCTGGGTCTAATTTCCCTGTGTTTACAGTGCATGCAAACATGTTGCTCATTAGTGTTTATTTACTACCACAGGAATCACTTTGAACTCTTCTAATCCTAGTGGAAATGCTTTTCTCAAAATAAACCCAGATCATATTGGGTTTTATCGTGTAAATTATGAAGTAGCAACTTGGGACTTGATAGCTGCAGAGCTCTCCTTGAACCACAAGGTAAGAGACAGCAATGGTTGGAAACTGTTTTATTTTTGTTCTAAGAACAGCATCTTAATGATATTAATTTTTTTCAACATGCTTTGCCTTAAGAATTGTGTTTTTTATCTCTCTTTCTCCCTCTTCCCAGGCATTTTCTTCAGCAGATCGTGCAAGTCTTATTGATGATGCTTTTGCCTTGGCAAGGTGCGTTTCAGAATGAGACTAAATTACCTAAAATACTGTGGGTTTTGTCATAAATCTTTTAAAAATGAATTAAACATTGCAGTATTAATCAATTTTAGCTTAAAATATCCAAAGCCACTATTTAAAACATTATTGTTTTCCTTAACTCTCTTTTCAAAAGTTCACATGAGCCTAATAGTCAAAATACTGACATTAGCCCTTACGGTATACACAAAAACTTACCTAACCTATTGACTTTGAGTATGGTTTGTCTGTATTGGGATCCTTGAGCTAATTAGGAGTGACATTTGCAAATGATCGAAAGTATACCTTCATAATTTGATTTAATAAAAAGACAAACAACGTGTTTTGTTAATTCAGTTCTGTGAGCCCAAGCCCCGTGTAAGATTTTATGGTTGGAATTGTCAAATCTTATTCAGGTCACTGGGGTAAGAAGAATGAGCTATGGTGCTTTAGAACTGATCAGAATTAGGGGACAATTTGGAAAATTTGACTCTTTTTCTCATAGTCTGAAGGTAATCTGCTCTTTAGAAAAAGTGTTGATGGGGGGAACTAAGTAGTATCCATGGTACCTCTAATTATTTTTTTAATTCATGTAGTCTAACACCAGTAATTTAACAAGCATTTATTGAGTTCCTGGCACTTTGCAGAAGCTGGGGACACAGCCAGTTTTATTTCTCTGGCTTTGCAGTGACCTCATTCTAGATATAAGCAATGTACTAAGAATGAGGAGCCACTTCCCTCAGTAACCTCCCATGGCCTCTTTCTCTGGATTGGGTATCCTTCTTAAGAGACCCTATATTTCCTCATAATACTTTACTGTTATTGTTTAATAATTGTGCATTTCACCCATCAAACTGAAGGTTCATGAGGGTAGGCACCCAAACCCAGCTCCTGACTGTATGTGGCCAATAGTAGTTGAAAATAAATACTGACTAAATAGAGAGCTGGAAGAATAGTATGGTAGTACTAAAGGCATGGGGAAACTATTTTACATAGAGTTCCTAGATAGTATATTGAAAGTCAGAAAACCTTGACATATTTCAGGGAAGGAATTATGGGGTTTGAAAACAGGCTCTTGAACCCCATTAAAATCCTGGTTCCATATAGCCTTAAGTGAGTCTCTTAACCTCTCTCTGGCTCAATTTTCTTATCACCAAAGTAGAGATGACCTTATAAGACTTCTGTGAGGAATAAATGAGATAATGGACATAAAACACTTAAAAGATTATCTGGCATGTAGAAACTCAATACATTGTATTACATGACCAAAATACATCCACCATTAATTAATAGTGAAGATGCATTTAGAAAAGCCCTTCTGAATTTGTAATCTACACTCATTTTGTAGCTAATAGACAATATGATGTTCTAGTGAATCTCCAAGTTTAACCTCCTGGATATGTAATAGATTATTTTCACCATATTACAGTATACCACTCACTCATTTAATAAATAAACATTGAGGACCTATTATGTGCCAGGCACTGTGTAGAATAGAATCTGGGAAATTAAATGATGAAATAAGATGATCAATAAGTATTTTAAAACAGAATCATTTAGTTTGTATTTTTAAATTGTCCTGTTCCAAAGCTCAGCTTTTTCACTGTTAGAAATTACAAAGAACTGTACTATCTCTACAGTTTAATTTGCATCACAATGTAGGAGGTCCTTTCTACTCCAAGATGAAGTGAAAGCCTCTTGAACAGCTCTCTCTGAGGAACTGAGTATCAAGCAAATAACTACACTACTGAAATACTTTCTCACGTTTGCTCAGCTCCTTGGCCACAGCCCCATAAAATTGTGAAGAGCTGTGGAGAGGAAGAAAATGAAACAAATTTGAAATTCAAAACATATGTAGGATCACACAAGACAGCTAGAAAATACCTGTGCTATCACCTGGCTCAGTGATGTTCTGCAGCACGTGAGGAAAATGGGACTCGGAGAGAAACAGATTCAACCGGCATTGGTTAGAGCCAAGAGGACAGCTTCAAAGACTACTTAAGCTAAGACCACCATGAAACTTTGGTAGAGGGGGTAGAAGAGAGAAGAAATGTGTAGTTAAATCGGTGAGCAACTGCGGCAGGATTAGAATTTACACAAGTCTACTGAGGTATTCAAAGGAATGTAGTAACCATTATATTTGATAATCAGAACTAAATGATACATCTGAAAATAAATGTATTTTTCATTCCCCTATCTCTTCCAACTTGATCTGAAGAGGTAGTACTCTTACTGCCCTGACTGGGCATATGACTCTTTTGGTCAAGGAAAGAAATTTACTCATCACCACTAGTTCATCCAAACCCTCTCAATTCCATGATTTGCTCAGTCAAGTAAAATCATCAAAGCTTTCTACTTCATTTAAAACTTCTCCCTGCTCCCACCTTAGGCCAGGTTCAGGCCGGTCACCTGCAATGAGAATGGGGTGATTGATTTCCTCTTCGTTTCTCTGCTTGGAACTTCTGCATCTCCCCAGTCACCGTGCTGTCTCTGGTTTCTCCAAAGTTAAGGCAAAGAGAACAGGGAGGGAGAGTAGGTGAGAGGGAGAAAAATCCTGATGTGCTGCCTACTTTTGGTCCTCTCTGAACTTTGTTGATGTTTAATGCTGATTCTTTTCCTTGTGTTGTGTTTTTATGGGATTTTTGTCACCCATATTTATTCCATTGAGAAGGATCTTTCTCCTGCAGTTTCCTTCAGGTGGGCAGGTGGAAACGTCTGAGCCATTTCCGATCCATAGGAAGTTGTCATGTATGCTTTGCCCTGACCAATATGTGGAAGACCAGGCCACCCCATGCAGTCCCACCTCTTCACTCTGAGGCCAGAGCAGCAGCCAAATAGCCTCTCATCTTTTAGGTTTCTCAGGGTTTCAGACACCAAACCACTGTGCCTCCAAGTTCCAGGAGACACAGGTAAACCTCTTCGAGTGGTTCCACTGAAACCTCTCTCCTGAGGCTTAATTAGACAGAAAAACATCTGGTCTCCTAGCCCTTGGAGGGGAGAGCATTTACAGTGTACTCAGTATACTGACAGCACTCTTTGAAAGGCTGCCACTAAAATGTTTCTCCTTAGTTTCTTCAACCTTATTTATAAGCTGGTGTTGGGCTATCAGCAAAGAGTCACACAGTCCTGTTCTTGACCATGTTAGTTCTGCTTTGGGGTCCTGCTTCTTTCTTTGGAGCATAGGCCAAGAGACTTAGTCTTGGGGACTTGCCAAAACAGACACAGAAATAATTCTTCCCCCGACCCCATCCCCTGCTTGTTACAATAGTTTTTTGTTTTGGTTTGGTTTTTGTTTTCTCTTTGCAATTACTTGATACTGTTGTCTTCAGCCCACTTGTTGCTACACCCTGGAGAGGGTGGGTAATAACATAAGGGAAAGCAGAGCCTGCTGTCTGGTAAGCCTGTGAGTGGGGCAGGAGTCACTAGGTAAGGGAAGAATGGCAAAGGGAACCGCTGAAAGGACCATCTAAGCTAATGATCTAAGCAGAATTTCAGCCAGGTTTCAAGGACCACTAGCTCCAAGGATATCCAAGGTAATAGCCACGTTAGCAAATAAGAACCAGCAGGTGAACATCAGTCAAGCCAAGATCATGGACTTAGATACAAACATTTTTTGTAAGTGTTTGCAGAGATAACCAGAGAACAACACAGAACTCTAAAAGCAACTTTTCCCGTCCTCTCATAGACTTCCTTTAAAGGAAGTGAGAAGATGGAGAATGGGAAGAGAATCCAAAGGTGATTTAGTTAATTGCAAAATGACTGTTTTAAGCCAGAAATCTGAATTTAATTGGCAAGTTCAGTTGAGTGACTAGACAGCTGGGAATTTTTTATGCCCTTCACACCACCTGAAAAACCTGCCGGAGGACCCAAGCACATGGGGTCAGTTTTACTCACCCAGGTACCTCTCTCAACCATTTTTATTGTCCCTCTAGAGAGTCATGTTTGACAAGACACTATACTTAACTACTTAACTCAGGCTTCTCTAAGAAGGGCTGTGCAGTCTTTCCAAATTACACTCAGGAAAACAAAAAACAAACCTTCTGCTATAAGAGTCCCCCAACCTTCCTAGGTGCCTTAGCCCAATATAGAAGAGCAAGAATGCTCTCATAGGACCTTTGTCCTCTTCTCCATTTTATTTGGCGGAAATTTTAAGCTGTAACTTCCAACCTCTCTACACTATAAGATATAGTAAACTTCTATAATTTAAGTTCCGCAGGCTGGGCTCTCATTATATAAACAGAATATTTTTGAACAAAGAAAAGTCTCAACCAAGTCTGGCCTTCAGAATTGCTCTTTGCCTGTGGACTTAAATAGAGTTTGAGACCCAAAGTTGAGTAAGAATGCTAGCAGTCTTGAGTTGAGTTCCCTAGAAGCAGGGTCAGAAATAGAGGTTCTTGTACCAGTGGTTTCTTAAGAGAGCAATTTCATGAGACAGGGAGTAAAAACAACAACAACAACAACAACAGAACAGGGAAGTGGAAAAGCTGAGCTGATTTCAAAAGGTTCAAAAATTCTTTTGAAAGGGAAAGAAAGTTGATTCTTTAACCTTTGAAATGTCAATAGTATCTTCAAAATTTTCTAGAAGAGAAAAATTTACTTTTTTAATGAGTATTACTGGGAATTGGGTAAGAAAGAAGATGTTATAAAGGAAAATAAAAGTTCAGTTTGAATGTTTTAAGCATTCAGGATTCATGAATACTGTTATTTATGTTTCTTCTTCATAAGCAAATGTAAATAATTTCAACCAAATGTATTTATAATGTGTATTTATATGTTATAATCTGCTTGGGAACCTAGAATTTAAAAGTTTCTATTTATGAATATTAACTGTACAGCTAAATGGCTCTTGTTTTATTTGAAATTTTGCTCTTGTGCTTTTTCAAATGTACATCTTAATGCCTTTCTTCCTCCTTACTATTGAATGTATGAAAGCACTACTATATAATTTTGGACAAAACTTTTTCATTGGGCTTCAACCAATAAATGCAATTCCTTGATTGTTGAATGGAAGAATCCTCATTAACATGGAATGCTTTGATCGCCAAAACTTTCAGTTAAATGGAAACTAAAGTCTGTGGTTTTTAATTAACTGTGGGGTTTTTGTTTTGTTTTTTGTCTTTCTCAGAGCTCAACTTCTAGATTATAAGGTGGCTTTGAACTTGACCATGTATCTCAAAAAGGAAGAGAATTTTTTACCATGGCAGAGAGTCATTTCAGCTGTAACCTACATCATTAGCATGTTCGAAGATGATAAAGAGCTATATCCTATGATTGAGGTGATGTTAATGCTATGGTATCTTACCAAAGTAAATGTTTCGCCGTTAGTAGAATAGGATGCTTTCTGAGAGAAAGAGCTCCTGGGGACATAAACCATGTTTGCTTGCCAGGTGGAATCAAAAGAAAGTGCAATGACTTGACTAATCAAAGCAAAGCTACGCTGTCTATTCTTTTTCAATTTGAAGTACATCAGAATTTGTGGTTCTGCATACATACCACTTAGGTGCATTTTAGTGTTAGAAGGAATACAACAATTAATATTTTACTTAAAATGTACAACATTTTAAACAATAAATACTAATTAGATCTTTTTAAAAATGGACTTTATCTATGTTATAATGAATTCTTCTTCTTAAATATAATATAATATCTTCTTATTCTTACTGCTGATATTTCCACATTGAGATTTTATTATAAGTAGTCATTCTAAATACTGTTTCTTTGCTTTATGATTTCTGTAGCACGTAAGTAGGACACTTGTATTTTTGAACAAATTCTGGATTCAAATCTCTAACTCTTCTATTTACAAAATGAAAGATCTTGAACAAATGATTTAACATTTGTGAGTCTGAATTTCCTTTGTATTAGGAATGCCAGCACTTGCCTGCCTACGGTAATGGTATAGTGAGGATCAAATAATATGAAAGTGTTTTGTAAAACCTAAAGCAATATACAAATATCAGTTATTTTTATTTTTTCATATATGCTTAAACAATCTTCTTAGTGCAGAAAGTGTGTTGAGTGTTTTCCTATTTATTACATATGTTAACTAAGAACTAGGGGTTAAAAGGCCTTGCCCAAACTTGTATAAAACATTACAGGAAGGTCCAGGATGTATAAACCATCCTGGTTTTCAGGATTGAGGCAAATATTTTCAGGATTGAGGCAAAATTGCAATGTGATAAAAACTAAATACATTGTTATTTTAAGGACAAGCGCAAAGTCCTCTGAATTAGTAGGAAAACCGATTATAACAGGGGCAGCTGAGTATAATAATTGGGATACTACTGATACGTAGTAAATTATTACTTATTGTACATAATGCTTTTATTTCAGGAATACTTCCAAGGTCAAGTGAAGCCTATTGCAGATTCTCTAGGATGGAATGATGCTGGAGACCATGTCACAAAGTTATTTCTCACTTTTTAACAACTAAAATTCATTTAACATTTGTTTTTTGTTTTAAGACTTGTTGAAAAGTGCTTAAGGCCCTGGATTTGTGTTTGTTTGTTTTTAAGGTTACTCCGTTCCTCCGTGTTAGGGTTTGCGTGCAAGGTGGGAGACAGAGAAGCCTTGAACAATGCTTCCTTTTTATTTGAGCAGTGGCTAAATGGGACCGTAAGGTGATTACTCACATTTTTATGTTTAGAAGACACAATTGAGAAAAGAGTAGTTGAAATCTCTGAATCACTGTTTCTTCTTCTAGTCTTCCTGTAAATCTCAGGCTCCTGGTGTATCGGTATGGGATGCAGAACTCTGGCAATGAGATTTCATGGAACTACACTCTTGAGCAATACCAGAAAACTTCATTAGCTCAAGAGAAAGAAAAACTGCTTTATGGATTAGCATCAGTGAAGAACGTTACTCTTTTGTCAAGGTAAGTTGGGCTTTTATTTCACATATATAAATGGTATTTAATAGTTTATGTGTCACAGTCTCTTTAAAGAGTCTGATTAAAGTATGATGTTTTGTTGCCAAAAAAATCCATAAAAATTATTTTCCTTGCAAGAAACAAAATATCCATATAAGACTGGCCTAAACAATAAAGAAATGTAATCTCATATGAAAACATTCTGGAGGTAGGTAGCTTCCAGTTGTACGCAGCGGCTCAACATTTTCACCCAGGACCCAGGCTCTTCTCTTTCTGATTTTCCATGATCGACATGTTGGATGTCTCATGACTTACAGAGCTTGAAACATTTTGTTTTTACACAAACGTGTGTAATGGAGGTAGGACAGGAGCAAAAGAGTTTCCTCACAGGCTCTGTCTTTTATGCCAACAGGGCAATTGTCTCCAATTCCCCTCCTAATCCAAAACTGGGTCACCCTTCATCATTGTGGCCCATACTCTGGGACTATTACTTGATCCTTTGCTCACTAGGGTGAACTTGAATTCCTTTGGCTGATTTGAGCCCATTAGAATCTTCTGGGACTGGGGTAGAAGTCTGCTTTACCTAAGATCAAGGGTATCTAATGGTATCAGAGCAAAACTGGTCTTTGTGATTAGAGAAAGAGGAGTGTCTGCTGCAAATGTATTTACACTTTACTCAGAAGGTGCAAAGACCACTTGAAGCTCATCTATGACTCATTTCCCACTCTGCATTTATACTCGAAATCAACAGGCTTCTTCCTTAATTCATTTTTTGCTTAGTTATAGTGTCTGAGTTATTTACTTCATTTATTTAACCAACACTTATGGTGTCCTTTCTATGTATAGATATGTAGATTGTGGAAATAAAAATGAATAAAACATGAATAAAAATGACATCTATCCTTGAGATACTTACAGCTTCATGGGAGAGGCAGAATGTAAACGGTAAATTACAATGCAATACCAATTTAAAAGGACCACCAGAAGCAGTTTGCTTTTACCAGGTAGAGCCAATAATATACCTTCAGCCTCTTACCTCAGGGCTATATATTAATTCTCCTGCTCTCTGCCATGACAGTTCATCAAGAACCTGATCATCTTGGCTGGGCACAGTGGCTCGTGCCTATAATCCCAGCACTTTGGGAGGCTGAGGTAGGAGGTTTTCTTGAGCCCAGGAGTTCAAGACCAACTTGGGCAACATAGTGAGACCTCGTATCTATTAAAAAAAAAAAAAAAAAAGAATTTGATCATTTTCACATTTCACAAAACATCACTAATTCATTACTTTGATGGCATTGTGCTGATTGTTATCTGGTGAGAAAATTAGCAAGTAGTTTAGATGCCTTACTAAGAACCTTGTGAACTGGGGGATGAAAGATAAATTGCACAAAAATTCAGGATCCCATCACTTTAGTGCAGTTTCTGGAAGTTCCATAGGTTAGAGCATATCATAATATTCCCTCCAAAGTAAAAGAAATTTGTTGCATCTTGACTGACATGCCACAGAAAAAGATTATTTTAGTGGGTTTAGAATTTTTTTTTTTTAATTTTGGAAGCAGCATATCTCACATTTGAGTACGTTACCTTAACCATTTACAAAGTCTTCCAGTTTCAAATAATGACTAGAGTAAAAGAAGATTCTGTAGCAAGTCCAGGCTGCAGTACGAGCTTCCTTGGAATTCCTTTCTTATTTGAAACATGTGATCGATATGTTGTATTTTCATATAAGTAGATTTATCCACACAACTGCAAGTGCAAAGAAAATGTAGGACCTTGATTTTCTACACACTGCTGGGTGATGAACCCGTGAGAGGGAGAACAACTGATGTTGACTATTTTTGTCTGTCAGTCTAGTTTTTAAATGAGTCATTAAACTAGAATTCTCATTTAAATAGTCTCTTGGAGTAAATGTTCAGTCTTCTAGAGTTCCTTCCCTACCTCATGCTCCTTCTGCATAGGGAGACATGCCACCTTTGTGGTGATGGAGAAAGAGACCTCTGATTTTGCTGCTTTGGCCTTAAGGTGTTTACCTATTTTGGTCTGGGCCAGAGTCCACTGAGTTTTCATTGATCACATTTTACCTTCTGGTGCACTCTCTGTCATCCAGAGATGAAAGCAGTGGTCCCAGTCACTTGCTTCTGTTCATGAAGTACCTGTGCTGTATGTATGGTGTTTTTGTTTTCCCATCATGTCTTCCAGTATCCCTACCTCTTATTGCTAGGCTGAAGAAACTGATAGGACCCCATAAACAGGACCCACAAGTCAAAGGAACCAGGATCGTTAGCTTAAAGTCGTTCATATATTCACCTCACCTTGCCTATGCTATGATGTACTATCACTCTCCCATGCCATTTTGGCATAGCGCAAATGTACATGCTGAACTACAGACCTGTTCTTAAGGGGTTGTGTTTTCCAGTTTCCCATGTGGCATGGACTTTGTTTAAGCTTGAGTTTTCTCCAGTCTCATTTAGGGTAAATTTCTATGTCAAGTATGCTAAGGGTCTTGATATATTAATAAAAACACACGTAATTTAGAAATATCTTTTCTCTTTGACAAAGGCTGACTCTCAAAGGCTCACAACTCAAGTTGAACAGTGATCCCTTTGTTGTAGTTATTATCTTATATCCTCCTAAAGATATAAAGGAATTAAGCCAATGGGTAGGATGCCATGTGGCAGCAAGACTTCAGTAACATGAAAATACATCTATTTTTGAGGTTCCCTTGTCACAGTGAATAAAATTGTGCTGACCTTATTTGGAAACACTTTTTCAGTAAAGTATACACTTGTAAGGTCTTGGGCTAGAAATGCTACTCTAGGTATAGCCATGGCATACAATTAAACCTATCTATTTAGTCATTTAATTTATCTTGTACTTATTTGTGTTCTTAATTATTGCCAACTAATATAACCATATAGGTTACATTATAGGATTATTTCTTACAATCTAGGGAAGAGCAAACAACTGCCTCCCTATAGAATATAAGAGCATAGATAGATTCTCTTAATTTACTGGCTTCTTTTAAAAATCCAGTTGGATAATAGGGAAGTGTGTGAAGTAGTCTATTCAATAAATGCTGCTTTAAAATATTAATGGTTAAAATTCTGTGTTTTAAAATGGTTTTTGATGCTTCTAAAATAATTTAATTTTAAATGTTTTTATAATTTACAGTCCACTAGTCTTTAAAATCATAGGTTGTTCTTTAAAAACAGTTAAGCATATCAGAAAATTTCAAGTTGTCTTTCATCATTTGTCATATTTAATTAACTTTGTCAGTTGATACCTCAAGAATTGAATTGCTGGCATGAAAACTATTTTGTATTGGAATTTAGCTAAGGGTGAACATTATAAGTTCATTTTGAATTGTTTTTCTGTTTGGCTTCTCTTAGGTATTTGGATTTGCTCAAGGACACAAACCTTATTAAAACTCAGGATGTGTTTACAGTCATTCGATATATCTCATATAACAGCTATGGGAAGAACATGGCCTGGAATTGGATACAACTCAACTGGGACTATCTAGTCAACAGGTGGGATGATCTGATAATGGTCTGCTGTTCTCTTTGTTTCATACTGTCTACTGGTTCCTCCATTTTTCTTTGGGCCACCATCTCTGACATCTATACAATATCTAAAATGGCATATTATTAGAGGTAAAGGATCATGGTATTGTCCTTCCAGGGAATCAATGTACTAGTTAATTTTAAGAACAGTTTTTTTCTGGAAATTATTGTTTCAACTGACCTATAGGATTCTGAGATCTGGAAGACTAAATTGCATTATTTTTAGTTTGGTTAAAACAAGTTAATACAATTCTACCTGTTGTGTTAATACCTAGCATAATGCCAGGCACCTATTTAGTTCTTAATTAATATTTGATGAAAGCTAGGTAAAAATTGTTGGACCTGGGTTCAAATTAGAGTTCTATATCGTACTGAGCTTATATGGGTGACAACTATTACCTATCCTGACCAGATAATGAAATTTCAAGTATTTTGAATGGTTCTTAAAAGGGAATTATACTTCCTAGGCAATAGAAGTTTTTAAATGGGAAACAGCAAGGACAAAAGCAAAATCAGTTAAAGAGATGCCTTTCCAAACTTCATATTTCTTCAGCCCTGTGCAGAAGAAATATTGCTGCTCTTGGTTCTGATACTCTAAATATCATGCACAATTTCCATCCAAAAGGCAGTTCTTTGACAGAGTATAAAATAGAATAATACGTATAAATAATTCTATAAAATAGAATAAACGTATGTCCCAAATAAATGTATAAACATTGATGAGAAAACCTTTACCATTTGTAATCCCTACATTAGGAAACAGTCTGTGTTATCTCCTCTTAATCTCTCCTGTCAATCCAGCAGCACTGCCTCATTGATAATGCCTTATGAGAAATACCAACTACAATGATAACTTTTAATTATTTTCTCTTTTCTACCCCACAACTCACCAGAATGCTATTATCTCCATTTACATTTCTTTTCCTTCTGAGATTCAGATTCTATCTCTAGCTCCCAACCAAAATACACTGCATTGCTTCTGACTGTTTGTGATAAATTTTTGCCTTTTCTATTCTTGTAACTATTGAGTGTCACTGTTCATCCATCTCTATGAAGACTGGTTGGTGTGCATGCGAGTGTGTGTGTGTGTGCGTGCACACATGTGCATTGTTCATCTTTTATGATTGTTTAAATGAAATGCTTACTTTAGAATGAATGAATCTAGCTATTAAGAATATGTTATTACCTAGATGTAACAGTTTATATCATGCAAGGTAATACTCTCCATTTTGAAAAATACACGGCTAGTGATAAATACTGCGTATTTTGTTTTAATTGAAAAGACCATAAAACTATCTCTTTTTTTGTGGTGTATGGTGCAAGAAACATATGTAGATGAAGCACAAAATTTACTTTTGAGTTATTATGAAAAGATAAGTAAATAATGTTTTATTTTGCGTAATAAAATGGCCATTAACTTATCATTTATTGAATAAATATTTCTCAAGGACTATTTGAGTAGCTTTGCTGTGATTTATTTCAAATAATGCATTTTTCATTTTTAAAAATTAGTCGTTACACTTCAGGAAAATTAAGAAGTAGAAAAAAATATGTTTTACCTTGTCATAAAGTTCGTATATGTATGGCCTTAAAATAAATGTATTAGGCCTGATAAATTGATTGATTTCAAGATTAAAAAAAAGAAGATAAACTATTTCCAGAAGTACTCCACAACTCTTGACCAAGGCTTTTAGCATTTCTTCATAATCTAATGATCTCATTCTCATGAGATATTATTTCAAGTGGCCCAAACATAAAATTTCATAATAACCTCATGTCTTATACACACAAACACCCAATATTAATTGTACTTGGCTTGAATAAGCAGAATTTCCCTATGAAAATTGGATAATAAAAATTAAACAAAAATGAGCCAAACTGTATCCAAATATTTCCAAACACTTGAACGTTTGCCAAATTTCAGGATGAATAGTTTTACTCTCTCCATTTCTGAACAATTTATTGTTATCCTGAAATAAATAAGCTTCTATTTAAATAAAGCTTTTGTCATGTGATTTTTATGACAACTGATGGCCATACTACTAATGTCTTTGCCAATTTGAGACTTAACCACAAAGTCCCAAAGATACTTCAGAAATTATTCTTTGCTGTTATTTCTTCCAATAAACTCTTAGATGAAACCATGAAGCTGAGTTGACTCAATAATAATGTGGTGTGATTTTAGCTTATGACAGTAGATGAAAAATTAAGTCATTAGGACATGATTGAAACCCTTCAAATACTACCTCATAAACCAAACAATTTAATAAGCACTTCAAAGTTTTGTGTGTATTAAAATTATTTCTTTTGGATAATGTAATAATACTTGTATAAATATTGAATCCCAGAAGACAATGTATGTACAATTTTTTTCAAATTGTTTAAAATATAATTAAATCCTTATTTTAGTTTTCAAAAATAACCAATATGAAAAGCATGCAGTATATTTTCCCTTATTTTCTATGCTTTATATGATATTAGTTTCCTGGGATGTACATATTTTGTTCTGGCCTTTCTGGTATTTAAACAAGTAGTTGCAATTTTCACTCAGTATGTTGATTGCTACTTTGTAAATATGTCCTTTAGACAAAACAAAAAAAATTACAGAAATTAGAGAAGGTCACTGAAAAAATTGTTTTATTAGCTGCAATTAGCAGGCTTTCTTTGAATCTATAGAATCTCATCAAAGCAACTCAAGTGTGATTTGCTTTTTTAAATTCCTATTTTCTTATTGTAAAACTGATATGTGTTTTTGCACAATGCATATGAACAAAAATGAGTATAAAAATTACCTGTAATGCAACCACCAAGAAATAACTCCTATTGTCGTATTACTGTTTCTCCTTGAGTTTTTCTATGTCTGTTTACTTAATTTATAGAAATGAAAATATATTATAAATATGGTTTATAACTTGCTTTTTTTCTCATCATCCTATATTGTGGGTGTCTTTTCATGTCTTTAAGTGTGCATCTTCAATGTTATTTTGAATGGCTTAATAATGTTTCAATGTGTACATATATCTTAGTTTATTTAGCCAATCCCTATATGTTAGACAATAGAACTGTTCCCTACAACTATACATAGTGTATTGATGAACAGTCTTTTACACTGAATCCTTCGTTGTTTTTATAATGTCCTTGACAATTTCTTTAGAATACAAGTAATAGTAGAAGTAATACTACTGGGTGAAAAGATGTGTTTATTTTTAGGGTTTCTGATAAATGTTGCAGAATTACCATTCTAAAAAATTTTGCTAGTAACTGCCTATTTTCCCAACCCTTTTCAATGCTTGGTGTTGTTATTTTTATGTATCTTTGCTAATTGAATATATGAAAACTGATATCTCATTTTAAATTACATTTCTATCATCCAGTAAATATTGTGGAGCGCCTACTCTGTGCTAGGCATTATGACTGGCACTGGGGATGCAATAGTAAGGAGAAACAGACCTGGTTCTCTGTCCTCATGAAGCTTTGAGTAGAGACAAATTTTAAGTAAAGAGTCACACAAATACTTGTATACTTTATTAGACATAAATTATTAAAGTATAAAAAAGTTCGGGTCTTAGGCAAAAATGTTATTCAAAATGGTAGACCATCTGAACTACATAAAGAAATAAATGAAAGCAAAGGAAAAACTGATGGTTTAAGAGATAGTAGGGGTGGGGATAGTCAAAGGACCAGAAATCCAGGTAAAGTGAAAGAACAGTCACAGTGGAAACTGAAAGATATAACATGCCATAGAGGATGAATAAATTAACAATTTTAGAGGCGGATAACTTATGGATGATCACAAAGTATCATAGGAGTTTAGTGGCTGAAGTCAAGTGAAGAAAATATCATTGGAAATAAGGTTAAAGAACTAAGAGAAGAGATGGTATATCATTCATCTGTGTGGACCTGGAAATTACCTAGGATGATGGCATGGCTTGGAGGAGTGAGGCACCAAAACGTATCATTAAATGTGAGGGAATAACATAAGGGAACAGAGGTTTTTAAAGAGGGCGGAGGAGTGCTGGTCTGGAAGCAGCAATGGGGAGCATGAGCACACTGACTCCATTTCCTGACCTGATGCTACAAAGGTTGTGGGAATATAAACATTCTCTAAGTGAGAATGAGAAGTAGTGTTCCCTGTAAAGGGACAGTTCCAGAGGGCTAGGTGAAAGGGTTTGAGAGCCTGGGGAGATTTAGGAAATGTGTCAGAGGCAAGAAAGTACACGCATTTAGGGGCAGCGTTACTAATGCCTCAGAATCACATTTTAGCTAATGACTGATGACATTAGGGATGAAAAACATTGGCTTTAAATTCAGTGGTGTCTGTGATAAGAGTGGGCACGGCCTGGTACGCTGAAATCATGCTTGACTACTAGAACATTTTATTCTTTTCCCATTGGTACATTTTCATTCCTTTGCTAAATTCATGCTGACATATTTCTCCCTGTTACCAATTTGGAAGGGTTCTTTACATGGCAAAAATATTTGCTCTTTATCATATATGTTACCACGATTTGTTCTCAATTAGTATTTGGCTTTTAATTTTGTATATGGTAGGATTGTGTGTGTGTGTGTGTGTGTGTGTGTGTTTGTATAAAACTCTTTTGTTGCCCAGACTAGTCTTGAACTCTTCGGCTCAGTGGATCCTCCCATCTCAGCTTCCCAAGTCACAGGGATTACAAGCGCAAACCATTACCTCCCAGCTCAGTAAAAAAGTTTTTAATTTGCGTAAAACAAACTATCAGCTTTTATCTTCATGATTTCTGCTTTTGCATATATATGTGTGTATATATATATGAAGGGAAACATTTAATATTTATATAAAATTATATATATGTACTATATATATAACTATATAAATTTTTTTTTGAGACAAGTTCTCACTCTGTCACCCAGGCTGGAGTGCAGTGGCACAATCTTGCTTCACTGCAGCCTCGACCTCCCCAGTTCAAGCGATCCTTCCCGCCTCAGCCCGGCAAGTAGCTGTTACTACTTGTGGGACACACACCACCACGCGCCCAGCTACTTTTTGTATTTTTGTTAGAGATGGGATTCGCCGTGTTGCCCAGGGTGGGCTCAAACTCCTGACCTCAAGCGATCTGTCCACCTTGACCTAGCAAAGTGCTGGGATTACAGGCGTGAGCCACCGCACCCGGCCTGTAATAATTTTTAAATGTAAAATTTATCCTATTGCTGTGTACATATTTTCTTGTGTCCCTCCTCAACATTCCAGGGGTTTAAGGTTTATACATAATTTTGTGGGTTTCTTGCACTGTGACTAGTTGTGATGAGATTTTTTTACCTCTATCACAACTATTTGTGGTCTATAAGGAAACTTCTGATTCTTGCTCTTTATGAAAGAAAATGCAAAAAGAACAGGGATAGAATATCATCTTTTTTAATATATACTTTAAGTTCTAGGGTACATGTGCACAATGTGCAGGTTTGTTACATATGTATACATGTGCCATGTTGGTGTGCTGCACCCATTAACTCATCATTTACATCAGGTATATCTCATAATGCTATCCCCCCTCCCTCCACCCTACAGCAGGCCCCGGTGTGTGATGTTCCCCTTCCTGTGTCCAAGTGTTCTCATTATATCATCTTTAAAATTCTATCTTGGAACCTAGCTTTAGGTTTCTTTGCTTAGGCAGACTGATATAGATCATAACCCCCACATGCCAGCAACTAATAAAGCTTTTTGAAAGCAGAATAAATAGCCTATATTTAAATTTCAGTACCAGCAGGAAGATGCACAGAGTATTAGGATAACGATGCCGGAGGTGTTCTGCCATAACGGAAACATAGAAAGGCAGCCGCTGAAAGGGCGTGTGTGGGTAATTAGTTCTCACTACGGTGAGACTCCTGAAGTGAGTGGTCCAAGTTGTGAGTGTGGTTCTGCTTTGTGAGGCCAGGCCAGTATCCTGTCTGCATGGCTGAAGCCATATCACTGGTATGTCCATGTTCTAGCTTGGAGGAATGGGAGAAAAAACCCAAGAAGTCTAGGCAAGCAATTTCCCTTTATTTAAGCAAAGAGGCTGCAGTTGAACATTGTGCTAATGTTCTGTTGGTAAGAATTGATTATCTGTGGACACCTACCTATGAGAGAGCCTGAGAAACAGTCTCTAGCAGGGTGCTCATGTGTGCAGAAAAAAAAGAAAAGATTTGGGGATGACAACAAGCAGTCTTCCATATCTGAGAGGGTTGTGTCAATTTGTCTACAAAAAGAAGTGCAGAATTTACTAAGAATTTATCTTGAATTGAATGATTTGAAGTAAAATGGGTTTTCTTACTGTGTTTTGCTTACTTTGAAAGTTACTTTTACAAACTATGAAATAAGAAGAAACATCTGCATTTAGAGAAAATATGTAACATTCTGAGCACTTACACTTCCTTTTACTCTAAATTTCTCTCCAGATTTACACTCAATGACAGAAACCTTGGCCGAATTGTCACAATAGCAGAGCCATTCAACACTGAACTGCAACTGTGGCAGGTATAAAGATAAATTCCTCTGCATTTGTCCAAGAAAGAACAGAATGAAATGCTTTAAAAACATTGTACTTTAAGTTCTGGGATACATGTGCAGAATGTGCAGGTTTGTTACATAGATATACATGTGCCATGGTGGTGTGCTGCACCCTATCAACCCGCCATCTAGGTTTTAAGCCCCCATGTGTTAGGTATTCGTTCTAATGCTCTCCGTCCCCTTTCTCCCCACACCCTGACAGGCCCTGGTGTGTGTTGTTCCCCTCCCTGTGTCCATGTGTTCTCATTGTTCAACTCCCACTTGTGAGTGAGAACATGCAGTGTTTGGTTTTCTGTTCCTGTGTTAGTTTGCTGAGAATGATGGTTTCCAGCTTCAACCATGTCCCTGCAAAGGATATGAACTCATTCTTTTTTATGACTGCATAGTATTCCATGGTGTATATGTGCCACATTTTCTTCATCCAGTCTATCATTGATGGGCATTTGGGTTGGTTCCAAGTCTTTGATATTGTAAATAGTGCTACAATAAACATACATGTGCATGTGTCTTTACAGTAGAATGATTTATAATCCTTTGGGTATATAACCAGTAACGGGATAGAATGAAACTATTTTTCCAAATAGAAATGATATTTTCTCAATTCAAATCACAGAAGACAATGAGAAAGAGAATTCTTTTTGGTTTTGTATTTTTTAATTGTATACATTTAAAGTGTAAAACATGTTTTTATTTATCTGGATAAGTATACATAGTGAATTGAGAAATAATTCTTGTATCTAATAAAATGTACGCCTATTTTTTTTTCTAAACATAAAACAATTCAAAGAACCTCTGAGACAGTTTAAAAGCTGAGAAAGTTGAGGCCGGGAGTGCTGAGAAGGCCACACCAGACAGTTTAGCTCACGAAAGCATGGGCAGAAAGTCTCGCCTCTCCTGTAAACGTAACTCTGGAATAAGTTGGTCAGGATTTGATTCCATTCAGAATTCATAGTTTTGCAATTTCAAAACTAATCTCAAATCTTTCAGGTTTCAAATATCTCAAATCCAAAGGAGGAAAAATGTCTGTTAATGTTGAACAAGTAGAGATTGTATGAAGTTTCAATATCTGTGTGTTAGATATTAGAATGCTAAGAGTTTTCTGTATGTTAAAAACCAAATTATTCTTATTTTTATAGCAAATAATCCTAGTATAGTTGAGTTTGGGGTAGGGCTTTGGAGGTCAGAGGGAGGACGGCACTAATTTTAACAAAGATTTGTTTTATGAGTCCTTAATAAGTGAACTGAAAGTACATTAAAATACTCCAGAATCCTGGAGTGAAAGGCTAAGCAAAACCATTGCTCCATAGGTCAGACTTTCCAGGGAACACTTTGGGGAATTCAGAGAAAATAGAGAAAGCAGCAGAAACGTAAATGGGCATGCTAGCGATTGACATACTGCCATCCTTCCCCAAAATATCAGAGCCTATTTTGGCTTGACATGCTGCAGGGATCCAAAAACCATGGGTAACAATTGCTAATCTGAGAGATGGGTTCAGTCTGAATGATGCGCCAAAGGTGTAGCTCAATGTTGTACAGTGATACTGAATTTCTAGGTAAGAAGGAAGCAAATCCAGTTTGTGAATGAAATTCTTGAAGACTTATTTGGCTATAAATGACAATCCTAATTACTCCTCTCTCTTTTCTAGATGGAGAGCTTTTTTGCAAAATATCCACAAGCTGGAGCAGGAGAAAAACCTAGGGAACAAGTGCTGGAAACAGTGAAAAACAATATCGAGTGGCTAAAACAACATAGAAACACCATCAGAGAATGGTTTTTAAATTTACTTGAGAGTGGTTAATGTGTTCAAATGTTAGAGTTTAATTTTGTGAATCTATTATTTCTCCTCTTAAGCATTTGGTGGCCTAATTTACAAGCACGATGGAGAGAGCCTTAAAAACAGATAATGTTTTTACTAAGCACTGTGTTTATATGTCTTGCAAAGCCTTTAAATTGTTCCTCTTTGTTTATGAAGAAAGATACTAATAGAGTATTTAATATACTCAGGGATTTCTTCTAAGTGTACTTCATAGGAGATTCTTTACAAACTGAAGATAATGTAATAGTTATTTTAATATCTTTAAATATCATTCTTTGTATCTTAAATCTGTGAAGTAGAACAATTTGGTCTTAGCTTTACATTTTTAGTACCAAAGAAACACCACTTAATCTTCTCTCTTGATTGATTTTTAAAGTTTAAATACCAGTACTTGAGGGACCAATATTACCATCTTAATCTTTATTTTATTATTCAGAATTACACAGACCTAATATCATTTTATTCACATATGTCTTACTACTTTAAATCCTACCAAAGTAACCTGGGCTTAAGTTTTACTTGAGGATCGCATGAATTACCCAAAAGAATGGCTGACTGTTGCCTTTGCTCTTATAAAATCAACAAGAGAACTCTCCTCTCCTTTTAAAAATAAATCTAAATGATTATCTTGAAAAAGTATTGTTTTCCAGTGTCACTTTACTCTTGAATAAAAATGACTGCATTGTTCCCCATATAATTTAACACATTGCAAATATGATTCAAGAATCTGGCCTTTTTCATGCTTGGTACTCTCTTATCTTGCTCCATTCTTTACAAAGCTCCTTCAAATATGCTATGAAATTAGAGGGAACATAGTGCTTAATTCTGCTCCATGGATTTTAGAGGAAAAAAGCTAAATAATTGGAAACTGTTCAGGAAAGAGAGAAGGCAGATTATTTCTTAAAACTAAATGGAATTAGAATTTAGCTTTGACTTCACCTAGCAATCTAAGTGTGAAAATGGGGAGACCCGTGGGCATCCCCAGCATGACTCTGCATGTCTGAGCATATATCTCCTTATAGATCAATCTTATGTATAAACCCTTAGATCCTAATCCATACAGAATAGCACTGATCAAATTTATATGCATGACTTGATTAAAGACATCAATTTCATAGAAGCTGGTGGCAAGAATATGTTTAATATGGCACTTGATACCTCCTAGATCCATAATGTAAGTCCAATAGGCAGAAAAGATGGTAAGTTACTATGTTTCAATCTGCTATATCTATAAAATCTAAATTTATTTGGAACTTTCAAAAGTGTAAGGTAATTTGGAATCGGCTTGATGAGAATTGAAGCATATGGAAACAAAACCTTAGCTTTAACTTTACTTATACAATAATGTGCCCTAATCATGTACTCTGAAACTTTATAAACTTTCCTGTTGCTGTTTCTTAATTATCACTTCTCAATCCATACAGCCAAACTAGTAAATTCGTAGACTGGGTTGTGGGTGGCAGATATAGAAGAAGAAATTTCTAGACCAAAAAAATATTAAATATGATTTTAAATTATTTCAGAAGCAAAAACATATTAACATCATAACTTACCAGAAAAACCCCACTATCCTCATAAGACTTAACTTAACATTCTGACCACAATCAGAACCAGCACTTGAAGTCTATGTATTATTTCAAGTGGACATATTATGAAGTGAGATGGTTTATCCTTCTGTTCTATGAAATTAATAAATTTTAAAAGAAAAATGTTAGTTTAAGGGTGTGGTAAATAAAACAGATTTCAACTTGCCTACAAGACATTCTATTTCATGCCTTTTCCTTTTATTGTTCTATTTCATTCTATTTTAAGCATTAAAACTGAGAACAAATTGTTTACTTCTTTTCACTCCACACGAGAAAGAGCTATATATACTTTGTTAGAGTAAGTCTTCTAGATCATCAGGTCCTTCTCAAACAATACCAGTTTTTTAAAAGACTGATGCCTAATAGATAAATCTGTGCCAAGCACAGTTTATTACTTCGCTTGCTTGGTTTTGCACAGTATTCACAGGGGACAAAAAATTTAATGTGATGTTTCCAAAATTAAGCCACCGTAAATTTAAATAATTAATTTTAATTGAAAAAAAGTAACCATCTAATTTCAAGAATTAACTGGAAAATATGGGAAGGTCATGTAGCAAAAAGCAAGGCCAGTATTACTGCCGCCCCTCTAGGCAGCCCACTCCTGTATTCCAGATCATTGCTATGTACCCACATAATTATAAATTAGGATTTTAAATAATAAAACATAGATGTAAAACTGACAGGCAAGGAAGGTTTGGGAAGCAGGGGTGAGATGTATACCTGGGTTGAAGGCAATGATACTCCCATGGTTTACCCTCCAGGTTGGTGAAGTGTTAGTCCAAAAACAGAAAAAAAACAGAGTAGGGGCAAAAATCTAGAACAATAATTCTCAAAAGGGATTGGGGGATGAGAAGGGAGCAGAAAAGAAGGGATTCAAATGACCAGTGGAGCTTTCTAAAACATGGTTAGGTAATCATCATCATCAAACTTTTTTTTTTTTTTTTTGCCAAACATTGTTATAAACACTAGCGCTCCATATACATTAATTTTTACAAAACCCCCTTTAAGTAGATATTGTTATTGTTCTTATTTTAGAGTGGAGAAACTGAGATGGAGAAGTTATAGAACTTGCACAAGGCTGTAAAAGTTGTATTTGGCACCAGCCAGTATTGGAACTCAGGCAGTTTATCACTCTAATCTACATTTTAATCTGTATTAGAGTAAAAATATGCTTTTGAAATCAGAGTGACCTGGGCTGGAATATCAACTACTTGGTAGTTGAGTGCTTTTAACCTCTCCATTGCTGTTTCATCTATAAAGTAAGGATCAAAATAGTAGCCGCCTTAATGGTAGTTGTGAGGATTAAATACAAAAATGCATGTAAAGGATATATGTATAGGAAGTAACAATCACTCAATAAGCGTTAACTCTTATTATTGTTACTATTATATCTCCTCGTCCCTAGTTAAGACACTAGTTTGAAGAATAAAATAAACTTTGGTTCAGGAATAACCAAACCTAAGCAACTGAATGCATTAAAGGTAGGCAATGTGTTAGCCTGTGTTATTGTTCATGAATAGTAATTGCCCTGGTCTGGAAGAAGATTCTATATCCTACCCCATTGTAGTATAGTGTGGTATGTGACTTGCTTTGGCCAGTGAAACAGTGAAAATGATGTATGTCAATTTCAGGCAGAAACGCCCAGAGCTAGCACTTGGATAGCCATGTTCTCCGTGTTTCTTCTGCTCCTAGATGAAGCAGTATTCCAGATAGAGGCCGCACTATGAGCCCAAATTCCAGGATGAAAACAACACGGAATAGAACTTAACCAGCACAGAGTACACATGTGCTGTGAATGAGCAATACCCTTTTGTTATTGTAAATCACTGAGATTTTGAGGTTGTCTGTTACTTCAGCATAATCTAGCCTAATATAAACACCAAACTAATATACTTCTCTACCATAGTCATTTATTTCCTGTTCTTTCTCCTCCTCCTTCCTCTATTTCAGGGTTTAGTGACTGTTTGCCTGCCTGTTTTTATAAGGCCTGAAAGCTAAACATAGTGTTACATTTTTAGAAGGTTGAAAAAATCGAAAGGAAAATAATAGTTCATGATGTAAAAATTATATAAAATTTAAATAAATGTCAGTATACTTAAATAAAGTTTTATTGGAACACAGCACATACATTCATTTATGTATTGATTATGGCTGCTTCTCCTGCTACAACAACAGTGCTGGGTAATTGCAATAGATTTTATGGCCCACAAAGTCTAAAATATTCACCATCTGGCCCATTACAGAAAGTTTGTTGACCCCTGCTGGATATCATCTTTACTCCTTCCCTCCTTTTGCATTCAATTCATTTCTTTTCTTTCTTTCTTTCTTTCTTTCTTTCTTTCTTTCTTTCTTTCTTTCTTTCTTTCTTTCTTTCTTTCTTTCTTTCTTTCTTTCTTTCT
>NW_012115644.1:4885656-4894516 GCF_000951035.1 Colobus angolensis palliatus
TCTTTCCTTCTTTCTTTCTCTCCTTCCTTCCTTCCTTCCTTTTCTCTCTCTCTCTCTCTTTCTTTCTTTCTTTTTGATAGAATCTTGCACTGTCGCCCAGGCTGGAGTGCAGTGGAAAGATCATGGCTCACCACAGTCTTGATCTCCTGGGCCTAAGTGACCCTCCTGCCTCAGCCTCCCAAGTAGCTGAGACCACAGGCATGTGCCACCACCCCAGGCTAATTTTTTGTAGAGACAGGGTCTCACTATGTTGCTCAGACTGGTTTCAAACTCCTGACCTCAAGCAATCCTCCTGTCTCAGACTCCCAAATTTCTTTTTTTTCTTATTCTTCCATACTCTAACCCAGAGTTTCTCAACCTCAACACAATTCACTTTTGGGACCTGACAATTTTTTAGGGCTATTCTGTGTGCAGTAAAGTGTTTAGCGCCATCCTTGATCTTTATTCTCTAGTTGCCAGTAACACCTCTTCTAACCAAAAATGTCTTTAGACATTGCCAAATGTCCTCTGGGGGGCCAAATAGCTTCAGTTAAGAATCACCACCTAACCCTAAACTTGTGAATAGAAGCTGTAGACATTATTTAGGCACCCTTAATGATAAGAGAATGCTGCTGACTTAACGTAGTCCTACCGAAGGTTGCAGAAATCAAGAGACTAAAAATGGCTGGGGAAAGGAGCAATAATAAAGAAAATGCTAGCATCAGTCAGCGTTCTCCAGAGAAACAGAACCAATAGGAGCTATATCTACATATAATTTATATGTGTAATGGAGATTTATTTTATTTACATATAAAAGAAGATGTATGACATAAAAAAGAATTTTATTATGAGGAATTGGTTCATGTGATCATGGAGACTGAGAAGTCCCACAATCTGCCATCCACAAGCTGGAGATCCCTAAGTCTGAAGGCCTGAGAACCAGAGAAGCCAATGGTGTAAAACCCATTTACAAAGGCAGGAAAAGATGAGATGAGCTCTCCCAAGTCAAGCAGTTAGATAGAAAAAAAGAGGGGCAGGGATGGGCAAATTCCTCCTTCCTCTATCTTCTGTTCTATTCTGGCCCCCAAAAGATTGGATGTTGGATGATGCCCACCCATACTGGTGAGTACAATCTACTTTCGTGAGTCCCCTGGCTCAAATGCTGATCTCATCTGGAAACTTCCTTACAGATACCCCTAGATATAATGTTTAATATGGGCCCTCTGTGGCCCAGTCAAGTTGACATATGAAGCTAGTCATTACAACTGAATAAAGTACTCATTCATTCATCCATTCAAATAACTAATATTTATAAAGTTTCTGTTACATAATAAACCCTATTTTAGGTACCAGGTGTCCTACATTACTAAGTGGATTTAGAAAACAATTGGAAAGTAAAACTAAGTTAAGAGAGTAATGGGATAGGATGAGACAAATGGAACAAGAAGAATGACTAACTTCAGCAGTTGACAATATTTTCGCCTGATATTCCACTAGAAAGTCCTTAAATATTAACTTTTGCCATGTACATAAATAAAATGTCTATGACCTAATGGCAATTTAGATTGTAAATGGCAATTTAGTTGTAAAGATCTGCTAGATATTGTCTACTGGCCCTGGGCCACCATTTCTCCCACCTTCTATATCCTGTCCTCCTTAACTGCAGGGCTGGGATGCTAAAGACTGCACTCCCCAGGCTTCCACATGATTTAAGTTCCACTGATGATGTGCAGTTGTATGAGATTTGGAAGGAAGTGAGAGAAGAGGCTATTCTTCTTTCCATGACAGTGCAGGGGAAAACAATGTTGAGGGTAGACAGGAATTGGCAGCCTCTGAACTCTATGTCACTGTCTATTTACTAAAACTCTGTGGTGCAGATAAGCTCAAATATATTCTCATAAAGTCCTAATTTCTGGGTGATCTTAGCAGTTTTTAATGTCTGGATCAGAAAGGTGGAGATATGCCACCTTTAAAGCAAAAGGCTGGCATGTACCCTCTAATTTCTATTCGTCAAGACCTTTTAATGTCATGTAATTGGCCAATCTCCTGAAATAATCCATTTCTGCTTGGAATACCTTGAGGAGTCCTTGCACTAGCACCTGAATTATAAAAAGTGGAACTGCAGATTTTATTTTGGTTTATACTTTCATTTAACTCTGTGTTCCTTTCCTGCCCATTGCCTTTAGCATATAAAAAACTGCAAGCAGGGTCTTTCACTTGGCACAGACTGGTGGACTGGACTGACTCTCAGAGAGTCTACTTCAGCCTTGATAATTTTGGGAGTATTAGAGAAATGATTACACATAGCATTTGGAACAGATTATTTCCTGTGGTAAAGGGAAAAGCGATGGAACAATGTGTTTTTCTTTTCCATTAGGACACACAGACCTATTTGAATGCACCATCAATAAAACCATCAAGATTGACTTCCCTAGTTCCTCAAATGTTAAATACAGAGTTACCAAATGATATAGCAATTCCACTCCTAAGAATGTACCCAAGAAAAGCAAAGCCCATGTCCACACAAAAACATATACATAAACGTTTACAAAAGGATTATTCAAATAACAAAAAAGCAGAAATGGAAATAATCGAAATGTCCAACAACTGATGAATAGGTAAACCAAAGATGGTATAGCATAAGAATGGGTAAACCAAAGATGGTATAGCCATAAAATGGAATATTATTCAGCCATAAATATTCCATAATGTAATGACACATATGTTACAAAGGATGAACCTTGAAAATATGCTAAATGAAAGAAGCTATTCACAAAATATCACATATTGTATGATTCTATTTATATGAACTGTCCTGAATAGCCAAATCTATAGCGACAGAAAATAGATTGGTGGATGTCAGGGGTTTGGAATATGGGGAGAGACTGCTAAAGCTTTTTTTTTTGAGGTGATAAAAATGTTCTAAAATTAGATAATGGTGATGGCTGCACAACTCTGTAAATATACCAAAACCCACCAAACTGTATACTTAAACAGGGTAAATTTTACAGTATATGAATATACCATATTTATCTTTCAATAAAGCTACTGTTTAAAAAATTATTTTTCCTCCTAGGCATTTCACTAAAATAAATCACAGAGTGGCACTGGTTGAGGAAGAAGTCTTATAGTACCTGCAACAGACAGTGATAATTTTCCTTCTGTCAAGGTGCTAATGAAGTTTGTCTCCTTAAAATTGCCTCTACTTTCAAGTTTAAGAATTTGCATCATTAATTCTGAAAAATCTTTGTATTTTTATTCAGAGATAAACCCATTCTTTTACTGGATTCTTCATCATCAGGACTCCATGTGATCTTGGTAGAATTGAAAATCACAGAGCTTCATTTTCCCCTACTTCCCACCATAATATCCCATCCTCCAATTGCAGTAGTAAGTTCAGGTGTATTCACTTGATCTGAACAGAGTAAATTAATGTATTTATTCAGGGTTATGGTACATAACTATTAGGGCAAAAAGTTTCTCTTTCTGCTTGGGTTGCTAATCAAGGAAATTCCTGGAGCTGTTGCTGGTCATTTTACTACTATATGGAGAGAAACCAAGCAGAAAAAAGCTGAGATAAGAGAGGAAGGATACAGAGAACCTGACATTACTTGGGACCCTAAATGTATTTAATAGCTGCCTGTATATAGACATCCCCCTAGATCTTTGATATAAATGAGCCTATAAATATCAAGGTGTAAGCTGGTTTAAATGGAGCCTTTCTCAGTTTCAATGAAAAGAGTCCCCCAATGCAATATTTCTTTACATCACCCAAAGAAAAATTTACAAGCTAGGGAAGAATGTTATGGAAAATAAACTGTTAAGACTAACAAAAGAAACCAGTAAATATTATTAAAAAAGGAAGGAAGGAAGGAAGGAAGGAAGGAAGGAAGGAAGGAAGGGGCAGAAAAGAGGAAGGGAGGGAAACTGAAGCAAAGATGGAAGAAAAGATGCAAGTGAGGGAATACTTGAAAAGAAGATAATAAAATTGTCATAATTATCGCCATATATCAGCATGTGAATGGAAGGAATCTCATTTCTTTTCCAATAATTTACTTCCCAAAGGGAAAAATGATAAGCATTTTATTTTTCCATTTGAAAATTTAGAAATAGAAACATTAAGCAGTAGTCCTAGTAACTGAGACCAATGTTATATGCATTATCATTAAAATAAAGGCAATCAGTTGTTGAAATTCTAGGTCCATGTGAAATGCAAATAAAAACTCTCCCCTTTCACCCATAAACTGAGACTAGTACTGGGGAAAGCAGCTAAACTACATAAAGAAAAAATAAAAACAAAATGAAACGGGATAAAACACATGGCTTAAAAGATATTAGTTGGTTAACTTAATCATGTGTTGTATTAAATTGTGTATTTTTAAATGCCTAGGGAAATTTTTAATTTTTATGACAAGCACAAATTTTTACAAAGTTTATAGTGTGTTACTTTTCTACAAGAAGGAAAAAGACTGTCAACTGCAAAGCCTCATTCTGTATTCTTGAATCCTCAGCCTTTTCTGAAATGTACATACTTGTCTAATTAAAAGAACATGATCTAGCCAGATGTGGTGGCTCACGCCTGTAATCCCAGCACTTTGGGAGTCTGAGGTGGGCAGATCAGGAGGTCAGGAGTTCAAGACCAGCCTGACCAACATGGTGAAACCTTGTCTATACTAAAAATACAAAAATTAGCCGGGCCCGGTGGCACGTACCTGTAATCCCAGCTACTCAGGAGGCTGAGGCAGGAGAATAGCTTGCACCTGGGAGGCGGAGATTTCAGCGAGCCGAGATCGCACCACTGCACTCCAGCCTGGTCAATGGAGCAAGACTCTCTCTCAAAAAATTTAGTCTCAATAGTTGTTTCTGATCATCTAAAATTTCTTTCTTGTGCCCATTCTAATCAGACTTTCATCCCCACTCTTCCACTAACACTGTGCTTGCTGAAGTCACCTTTCTAAATTCAGTAGTCAGTTCTCAAGGCTTTCTACAGAAAGTCAAAATAATAATGTCTAAATACAGACTTAATTGATAACTGGCTAAGTCTAAAATTAGATTTTAGAATATCTGACAAATTAAATGATCTATATTCTTCAGAAAATCTCCCTAAAATACTCAGTTGAATTTTGGTAAGTTTCATGAGAACAAGTGAGTTTGAGTATAGATGTTCTCTATTGCTGCTTTTGCAGTCAGATGAACTGAGGAAATGTTGACATATTCTTATGAAAGTTGAGCGGTAGCTATCTCAATAAAATCCACTCCAAAAATATAACCATTGTGCAAAGGTAAGGTTTTCTTACGTCAATAATTTTGCATGCATGTACTCTAACACACGGGCAAAATTATTAAGTTCCCCAAAATTACAGGATGCAGAACATGGCCCCAGTTGTTTTAGTCTATAAAAAGTTTTAAGAAAACATTGCTGCGCTTCCTCCTCAGCCATCTCCCCCTGGAGAAAAATAATAATAAAATAACTCTTGATAAAATAACATAAAATCTATAACTTTAATCAATACATGTTTGCAATTAACACAAGATAAATTGAACATGTATTATAATTGAAAGGATTTATGTCAAAATTATAACAATGATTATGCCTGAGTGATATAACTCGTTCTTATCCAAAGAGTTGAAGGTCTAAGTCTAAGGATCTTTAAAAGCTCAGATGAATGTATGCTTTTAGTGAGAGATTTATGCAGCACATGATTGTGAAGAGAATACATGCTCTCTAATTTTTCAGAAAAGTTCAAAATTGAAGTTTATTAAGAAGAAAGTTATAAAAATTTAGACAAACTGCCTGGTAAACTGAGGAGGGGCTTCAAGATGGCTGACCGGATGCATTTGCTGCTTGCCTTCTTCATGGAGAGAAACCAAAATGAGTAGATAGTCACTCTTCTGATAGATCATCTAAGAGAGAACACTGGAATTCAACAGAGAAGTGATGGGAAGCACCTAAAGCAAGTAAGGAGGGGGAAACAAGGCAGCCTGTTCATCTAGGATCAGCTGGGAGGCTGAAGAGGCTCCCTAATGTGGGGAAAGGGAAAATGAGAGACCCACAGCACTACAGTTCCCTATCATTCTAGGCACAGGAGAGCCCCTTGAATCTTGAGGACTTTGAGAATAACACAGGGAGCTGCCTACAGACTGTAAAAAGGCATTGCTCCAGACAGAGAGCTCATGCTGGGTCCCACCAGCCACTGAGTCTTAAGCAGCTGCAGCACGGTACCATTTTGAGAGCCCAGCCCCCAGTAGAATGCATCCTGTCCTGGGGTTCAATAGCCTATGAATCTCCACATCCCTGGAACCCCACTGACATTGCCAGTCCACAGTGGCTACCACCTGAGCTGAGGCAGTAGCCACAATCAGCAACCCTGGCCACCCCAGCAAAGGAGTGGTCAGGCATGTTCATTGTCCTGAGGACAAAGTCCACTGTCCGCAGCTGCCATCACTGTGATATCCCCCATCCCCATCCCAAGCCACCTGCCTATGGCTGCTCCCTCTTAATGCCACTCTGCCCTCCCCACTAACAGGGCCACAGTACAGCCACTGTTGGCCCCACGTGAGCATTCAGCCAGAGGCCTCAAGATTACCCTGTCCCTGCTTCAAGAGCCATCACCTGCACATACTACAGGGGCCTGAATGCAGTACTTCCCAGCCTGGATCAATCCCCCACCCTCGTACCTGAGCACACCATCCAAGGGCCTGGGGATTGCTCAGCCTAGTCCACTGCTTTTGACACCTGAGCACTCCTCCCAGGGTCTAAGTTTGGGCTTTCTCAACCTGCTGCTACCAACATATGTGGCACCCACCCACATGTGACACTTGTGGGCCTGGGGACCAATCTGCCCAGACTGTCACAGCCACCAACACCACCAGAGCAGACCTCTTGGGCCCAAGGGGGTTGTCTCACCACTGCTACTGATATCACACACACCATGCCCACTGCCCAGGGGCTCAAGAACCTGCCCACCTGCCTGGCCCACTGCTGCCATTCCTGGTGTCTGAGCAAGACACTTGGAGGCCCAATAATTGGCCTGCCAGGACCCACTAACACCAGTGCCAACATACACCACTCTGAAACCCAAAGATAGACATGTTCAACCCATTGCTGCTACCACTGGGACCCAAAGATTGGCCTACCTGGCATCCCACTCCCCAGCAGAACTTGCCTCCACTAATAACTGCACCCTAAGCCACTGAGGAAATCACAGACACCACTGACATTGTTTACAGCCAAAGAAATCATATAGAGACTACACTACCGCATGTACTCAGAACCAAAGCCGAAGTACCCTACCTGACCAATGCCATAGATCCATCTTCAAAAAAAAGTCTTTCCCTGGGAAAGCAAATTCAAATAATTAGAACAAGTGACTGTTACATCAGATACAAAAATATTAAAGTATGGACACAGGAAACATGAAAAAGCAAAAAAAAAAGACACACCCCAAAAATAATTAGCCAGGAACAAATCTCAGCAAAAAATCTCAGTGAGATACACAGGAATACTGAAAAACAATTCAGGATATGAATGAGAGATTTACCAAAGAGAGATATTTCATAAAAACGAACCAAACAGAAATTATGAAACCAAAGAATTCATGGAATGAAATACAAAATACATTCCAGAGCTTCAACAATAGACTAGATCAAAAGGAAGAAAGAATCTCACAAATTGGGGGCAGGTATTTTGAAATAGTCTAATCAGACAAAAATAAAGGAAGAAGAAGCAGAAGAAAATGAGTAAAGCCTAAGTGACATACGGGACACCATAAAGTGACCAAATACTTGAATTTTCAGTGCCCCAGAAGGCAAAAAGAAAATGAAAGTATTAAAAACTCCATTTAATAAAATAAGAGATGAAAACTCTTCAGGTCTAGCAGGAGATTTAGACATCCAGATACATGAGGCTCAAAGAGCCTCAAACAGACACAATTCAAAAAGATTTTCTCTGTGGGACATTATAGTGCAACTGCAAAAAGTTACAGGCAAAGGGAAAATTCTAAAAAGAGGAAGTCAGTCACTTATAAAATTCAGTCACTTATAAAAGAACCCCTATCAGACTAATGAAGGATTTCTCAGCAGAAACCTTACAGGCCAGGAGAGAATGGGATGATATATTCAAAGTGCTGAAAGAAAAAATTTCCAGCTAAGAGTACAATACCCAGCAAAGTTATCCTTCATAAATGAACAACAAGGTAAAGACACAACATGTGAATGGAAAAAAATATATTCATCCAACGGGGGATGAATATCCAGAATATACAAGCAACTCCAACAGTAAAACACCAAATAATCGCATTAAAAAGTGGGCAAAGAGCATGAAGAGACATTTCTCAAAAGAAAACACACAAATGGTTAATAAGTACATGAAAAAATGCTCAACATCATGAATCGTCAGGGAAATGAAAATCAAAAATCAAAATGAGATATCATCTTACCTCAGAGTATCTATAATTAAAAAGCCAAAAGATAACAGATGCTGATGAGGATGTGGAGAAAAGGGAACCCTTATACACTGTTGGTAGGAATGTAAATCAGTACAGCCACTATGAAAAACAGTATGGAGATTACTCAAAAAACTAAAAATAGAACTACCATACAATCCAGCACCCCACTACTGGGCATTTATTCAAAGGAAAACAAATCAGTATATCAAAGGGATACCTGTACTTGCATATTTATTGCAGCACTATTCACAATAGCAAAGATATGGAATCAACCTAAGTGTCCATCAATAGAAGAATGGATTTTAAAAATGTGGTATATGAAGATGGCCGAATAGGAACAGCTCCAGTCTCCAACTCCCAGTGCGAGTGACACAGAAGACCGGTGATTTCTGCATTTTCAACTGAGGTACTGGGGTCATCTCACTAGGGAGTGT
>NW_012115644.1:4900726-4907157 GCF_000951035.1 Colobus angolensis palliatus
CATAAAAAAGAATAGATCCTTTTATTTGAAACAACATGGATGGAACTAGAGGTCATTATGTTAAGCAGAGAAATAAGCCAGGTACAGAAATGTAAATTTCACCTGTGCTCACTCATTGAGGTAGAGAGTAGAATGATACATACCAGAGACTGGGAAGGGTACGTGGGTGAGAGCAGAGTAGGGAAGGGATGAAGAGAGGTTGGTCAATGGGTACAAACATACAGATAGATAGAAAGTATAAGTTCTAATGGTCAGTAGCAGACTGGGGTGACTGTAGTTAGCAACAATGTAGTGCATATTTCAAAATAGCTAGAAGAGAGAACTTGAAATGTTCCAACACATGATAAATGATAAATATTCAAGATGATGGACACCCCAAATACCCTGACTTGATCATTACACATTCTATGCATGTAACCAAATATTACATGTACCCCATAAATATGTAACATGTATCAATAAAAACTTGAATGCCTGATAATCTAAGAGATCCATAATTTGGGGTAAGTAAAAGGCTGTGCTTTTTTTTTTTTTTCCTTTTAAACAGAAAGTAATAAACTATGCTCTGGATCCAGCTAAGGTTAATCAATGACTGTACATAAAGTTTCAAAATTTAGCTTAAACCCTTAAGTCAAATACACAGTCACAAAATGAGAGTAGAGCAGAGCAACAGGAGATCTACAACATTTAGAGCAGGTGGGCTTGATTTATGAAGCGAAGAGTCCCGGGTTTCAGTTGAGATCTAATCTTTGTCATTCACCAAATTCATGCGTCAAGTAATTGTGCCCAGGAATCCACTTTAAATCCTGGTTCTGACTGCCATGTTTAAATTTTCTCACATGGATTATTATTATTATTTTTTTCATGTTTGCGATGAGAGGAAGAGGTTCTTTATTTTGAGGCAATAAGGAATAAGATTTAAGTGTGACAAGATCTGATGTGGATGCTTTGATTTCAAGTGGTACCTCACACATAGGGCCATAATTTTAGTTGTGCCTTGTTTTGTTAACTGCCAGTCTTTTTCAAACCGACAACAAGAAACTATAACTATGAATTCAAACGTATGGGTATCCATAAAGTAAGCTCAAGAGTTAGGTTAATCTTTGGGCTATTTTAGAGACAGTGGAGGGGAAGGATTCTTTCTTGAAGTTTTTCAGAATACTGATCCAAGTGCTATGAGTCCCTAGGAAACTCCTCAGGAAGAAATCTTTCCTGACTGTTAGTGTGAACTTATTGCTAACTCCTAATGTGTCCTCTAAAGGGAAGGCACCTCTAAACAGAGCAAAACTACTGGCCTTTCTCTGCTCCTCACTCATTCCTTCCTTTTTAGGCACAGGAATCAAGCATAAATGGGTCAAACTACCCTTTATTTTTTCTTCCAGGAATCTTCTACCTGTTTCAAAAAAACATGTGTTCTAATACGCTTTCAGCAATGAAGCAAACTTAGCAATAAAGGCTCCCTATGGGATAGCGGAAGTGAGGATGAAGGTTCTCAGAATGGCTGTGACAGAGTGGCGAGTCTACCTAATTCTTTGGGTTCATTGTTATTACCATACCCCTAAGCTATGTCCTCCAATCTAGTTTTAATCTGTAATAACTCCTTACTTATCTCTTGGTTGGCTGAAAATTCAGCTGGAGGAAAAGGAGGCATATAAATTATGGATGCACTGAAATCCACTATCAATACGGAGTTCCTTCTAGAGCGGCACAAAGTTTTACTTGCTTAGCTACGTCAGTTAACTAAGGCCTATGTAGGATTTTTAGATAAAGGCAGGATTGCTTGACTACTATTATTCAGAAATAGTCCCAATTTTCCACTTTTTGCCTCTGTAGATACATCTTTAAATGTATATTTGTAAATAAAACTAAATTGTTAGCTTTTAACTGACATTTGAATAACAGAAGGTAGTCTTAATTACTAGTTAGAAGAGACAAAGTCCTAATGGAGATAGAGCTTAAGCTTCACCTTGAAGGATAGTAACATATAGCTAGAGGGAAACACAAAGAAGGAAAGGGAGGCTGGAGTTTTTCATAAACTTGATATATGGAAGAGAGAGTAAGGGACAAGGTAAATCTGAATTGGCATAGTAGGGCCCAGAATATGTGAAGTCTTGAAAGCTAACCCAAGGCCTTTATCCTACAGGCAGTCAAAGAACCACTAAAAATTCTGGAACAGAGAAATAAAATGCTGAAAATAAAAAATTAGAAGGAATAAGTCAGTCACAGTGGCTCAAACCTGTAATTCCAGCACTTTGGGATGCTGAGGTAGGAGGATCGCTTGAGGCCAAGAGTTTAAGACAAGCCTGGGCAACACAGCAATACCCTGCCTCTACAAAAAAAATTTTTAAAGTTGGTCAGGCATGGTGATGCATGCCTCTAGTCCCAGGTACTTGTGAGGCCGAGGCAGGAAGATCACTTGAGCCCAGGAGGTACATGTTGCAGTGAGCCACGATCACACCACTGTACTCCTCCAGCCTGGGTGACAAAGCAAGAATCTATATTAAAACAAATAAAAGGAGAAAGACTAATTTAATATATTTTTTAAAAAAGCAAGATGGACAGAAGTAGCCAGAGAATCAATACAATTAAGCAAGAAGTCTGAAGTGATGAGAGCCTCAACAAACCACCTTCCCTTCCATGTCCATGTGTCATCAAGTTTATTTAAAGTAAAACCTATGAATGGTCTGTATTTGGTCTGCTACTATGCACTCCTTGATCTGCCAAAATAGGATTTCTGCATCTGAAATGGTTCTTGCTAAAGTTTCACTGACCTACTAGTCACAAACTCAAGAGGTTTTGTTTTGTTTTGTTTTGTTTTTTTTCCATTTATTATCTAACCAGAACAATCATTAGTAAGATGGGCCAGATACATAGTGGATCATGCCTGTAATCCTAGCACTTTGGGAGGCCAAGGTGGGAGGATCGCCTGAACCCAGGAATTTGAGAAAACCTGGGCAACATAGCAAGATGTTATCTCTGCAAAAATTTTAAAAAATAGCCAGGTATGGTGGTGTGTGCCTGTGGTTCCAGCTATTTGGGAGACTGAGATGAGAGGATGGCTTGAGTCCAGGAGGTCAAGGCTGCAATGAGCTAAGATCACACCACTGCACTCCAGCCTGGTTGACAGAGCAAGGCTTTCTCTCAAAAAAAGTAAAATAAAATAAGCAAGATGACTGACCACTCCCTCTTATTAGTTTGTTAGGGCTGCTGTAAGAAAGTATCACAACCAAGTGGCTTAAAGAAGAGAAATGTATTGTCTTACAGTTCTGGAGGCTTAAAGTCCAAAATTGAAGTGTGGGGAGGGTTGGTTTCTTCTAAGGACTGTGAGGGAAAGATCTGTTCCAGGCACGTCTCCTTGCTTGTAGATGGCACATACATGGCATTTTCTCTGTATGTGCATCTCTGTAGCCACATTTTCCCTTTATCTAAGGATATCAGTCATATTGAATTAGAGCCCACCCTAATGATCTCACTTTAACTTGACTGCACCTATAAAGACTCCACCTCCAAATAAGGTCACATCCTGAGGTACTGAGGGTTACAACTTCAGTACTTGAATTCTGGAGTGCACAATTCAACTCTTAACACCCTCCTTGAAATTTTACTCCCCTGGCATCCTTAGGACTCTTTCTCGTACATCTTGGACCACTCTTTCTCATTCTCTTTTTCTAGATCCTTTTCCTCCACCTGCCCCTTAAAAGTTAATGCTTTCTATGATTCTGTACTCCTTTTTTTTTAGTTTCTGCTTTAAAAAATTTATTTTAGGTTTAGGGGTACATGTGAAGGTTTGTTACATAAACACGTGTCATGAGGGTTTGTTGTACATATTAATACATCACCAGCTATTAAGCTCAGTACCCAATAGTTACCTTTTCTGCTCCTCTCCCTTGTCCCTCCCATCAAATAGACCCAGTATCTCTTGTTTCCATCTTTGTGCTCATAAGCTCTTATTTAGCTCCCACTTACAAGTGATAACATGTGGTAATTGGTTTTCCGTTCCTGTGTTAGTTGCCTAAGGATGATAGCCTCTAGCTCCATCTATGTTACTGCAAAAGACATGATCTCATTCTTTTTTATGGGTACGTAATATTCCATGATGTGTATATACCACATTTTCTTTATCCAGTCTGTCATTTATGAGTATTTAGGTTGATTCCATGTCTTTGCTGTTGTGAACAGTGCTGCAATAAACTTATGAGTGCATGTGCTTTTATGGTAGAATGATTTACATTCCTCTGGGTATATACCCAGTAATGGGATTGCTGGGTCAAATGGTAGTTCTGCTTTTAACTCTTTGAGGAATCATCATACCGCTTTTCATGATGGTTGAACTACTTTGTACTCCCAGCAACAGTTTATAAGTGTTTCCTTTTATCCAAAACCTCAGCAGCATCTGTTATTTTTTGACCTTTTAGTAATAGCCATTCTGACTGGTGTGAGATAGTATCTCATTTGTGGTTTTGGTTTGTGTTTTCCTAATGATCAGTGATATTGAGCTTTTTTTCATATGCCTGTTGGCCTCATGTATGTCTTCTCTTGAGAAAAGTGTACTCGTGTCCTTTGCCCACTTTTTAATGGAGTTGTTTTTCTCTTGTAAATTTGTTTAAGTTCCTTATAGATGCTGGATATTTGACTTTCGTCAGATGCATAGTTTGCCAAAATTTTCTCCTATTCTGTAGGTTGTCTGGCTGCTCTGTTGATAATTTCTTTTGCTGTGCAGAAGCTTTTAAGTTTAATTAGATTCCATTTGTCAATTTTTGCTTTTGTTGTGATTGCTTTTGATGTCTTTATCGTGAAATCTTTGCCCGTTCCTATGTCCAGGGTGGTATTGCCTGGGTTGTCTTCCAGGGATTTTATAGTTTTGGGTTTTACATGTAAGTCTTTAATCAATCTTGAGTTGATTTCTGTATACGTTGTAAGGAAGGGATGCAGCTTCAATCTTCTGCATATGGCTATTGTGCTCCTTCTGTTTTTATACCATATGCTATCCCTAGGGCTTCATGGCTGCCTGCTTTTAAGTGGCATCTATTTAGGGATGCCTCTAAAACTTGTATTTGAAGGCCAATATCTTGCCTATGCCTTACCTAGGAATATATATTCATTTATTAACCTAATACATATTTATTGAGTGCTTATGTGAGTTACACATTATTCCACACAGTAGGCAAAATAGACAATGTCCTTGTTCACATGGACATAAAGGGGGAGAGGTAAAAATCTAATAAATATATAATATCAGATCATGATGAGCTATATTATACCCAAAAACCAGGCAAAATTAAGGGGATAGAGGGACGAATGCTATTTTAGATAGGGTTGCCAGGAAGTCCTCTCTGACGAGGTAGCACTAAAGAGACCTGTACCTCCAAAAGCTAAATGAAAACCTTTCACTGGATAACCCCCAAGCACCCCAAACTTTGTCAAGTTTCAGTCCAAAATGAAACTTGTTGTCCACAAACCCCACTAATCTAATTTCCTGTATTTCTGATTCTGGCCAGTGGCATAACCACTTTTCCAGAAACTTCTGAATCACAATTATACTATATCCAATTAATTAGTCACTAAATCCTATCCATCTATCAATTTAACTTCTGAAATATCTCTCAAATATAAGCCTTTTTTTTCTATCCCCACATTGACTACCTTGGTTCTTACCAATTCTCATGTAACCTATTACAATAACCTTTCTATACCCTGCTATACTACTAGCAAAGTAGTCTTTCTTAATGAAAATCTTGGCATGCCATTCACCAGCTTGCACAGTCCCTTCCTTTCACCCTGTCTTAACAATAGACTTCAAAGTACTCAACTTGACACTCACAATCTACTGGGATCTGCACCCCTTCAGCCTCAGTCCTCATTGCCAAGCCATTGCACCCTAAGTTCCAAAAGTGAACCGACCAAACACTGTTCCGGCCCAGAGGGCCTCCTACAAATGTTATCATTTAGCAAATACTTATGTCATTTCTATGATGGTGCTTTCTTTCTCTCCCTATAGAACTATCTACTCCAACCTTTTCTTCCCACAAACCTGTAACACTTATCATATCTCATCAATATTCATTTCCACTTATTAAGTTGTCAGCTTCTTAAGGGCGGCACTCTAGTTACACCTCTGTAATCCTTTTATCTGTATCATACCTGGTACACAATAAAAATTCTATAACTGAAACTACAAAACACTTGTGAAAGAAATTTTTAAAAATCTAAATAAATGAAGAGAGATTCCACATTCATGAATTGGAAGATTCCACATGGTTAAGATATCAGTTCTTCCTAACCCGATCTATAGATTTAACATAATCCCAATCAAAATCCCAGCAAGCCTTGTAGTACCTACCAATAAATGAATGCAAATATTACATGTAAGGTAAAATACCTAGAATAGCCAACACAATACAGAAGTAGAAGAAAAAAGTTGGAAGTCTCAC
>NW_012115644.1:4907207-4920563 GCF_000951035.1 Colobus angolensis palliatus
GGAGGGAGGGAGAGAGGGTGGGAAAAAGAACGGTTTGCGGGAAAAAGACATCAAATAAAAGCAAAGGAATGCAACTTCCAAAGAAATCTCCAGTTCCTTACTGACTGTGAGGAAAAAAACTTCTCACTGGATTAGTCCTGACGTATTAAGAATTAAGAGCAGCCTCTAGTGGCAGATTAAAGATTTTACAAAGTAGCCTTGCAGAAACCAAAATGCGTTCTATTTCTTTTACTACTTGCTCTAAGCAAGCTCAGAGCCAAATTAGCTCATCAACTTTAGCAAGTACGAATAATTTCACCCGGCTTTGAGTGTCCTTAATACTTATATTTAATTTTATTCTTTTTTATACGTAGTTTAGCTAGACTATTATAACATCATGGTGGGGAGGGATGTAGTGGGGGAGGATTTTATTTCAAGGAACAAAGGATTGACTGAAGCCTAAATGAAGACAGATTTGATGAACTGAAGTCCAGTTCTCACTTAGCCTTTTCTATATCCTTAAATGAGGAGTGATCAAAACTAGAAATATCCTAAGGAAAACATAAGTACCTGAGAAACAATGAATTTCCCTGAACTTCATCTCTCCAAAAGGCGTGCCTTTCTCCAACGCTGAAAATGCTAAATGTCTCGTTTTACACACCTGCGTTTCTCCTTCCTCTGAACTCTATTATCCAAACCCTTGGTTTCTCATCACTTATGAAATTAAAAATAAATGAATAAATAAAATGTACTTCCTCATCAGTTATTGTTACGAAGACGCTGTTATCTTGGGATAAACTCAACACGCCGTGATACGGTATGACGATTGCCTATCATGGCAGCTGTCTACTATCCACAGAAACAGTCAGAAAGTTTTAGGAACACCCAAGGGCAGGTTTTTTTTTTTTTTCTTCTTTTCAGATTTTCACAACGGACAGTACCAGGCAGCTGGGGGAAAATTGCTGAAAGCTGGGACACAAACTGGCGACTCAGAGTGGATAGAAGTCACCCCACCAGAGAGACCAAGGAACTTCACCTACCACCAACCACTTCCCTGGACTTTTTTTTGTTTTGTTTTGTTTTTTGTCGGAGTGTCTCCTTGTCGCCAGGCTGGAGTGCAGTGGCCCGATCTCTGCTCACTGCAACCTCCGTCTCCTGGGTTCAAGGGATTCTCCTGCCTCGGCGTCCCGAGTAGCTGGGACTACAGGCGCCCGCCACCACGCCCGGCTAATTTTTTGTATTTTTAGTAGAGACAGGGTTTCACCCTGTTAGCTAGGATGGTCTCGATCTCCTGACCTCGTGATCTGCCCACGTTGGCCTCCCAAAGTGCTGGGATTACAGGCATGAGCCACCACACCCGGCCATGTTCTGACTTTAAAATTTACTATAAAAATACAGTCATCAAGACAGCATGATATTGGTGAAAGAAGAAACATAGATTAAAAAATACACACACAGCAGAGAGCCCAGAAACAAGTTACAATGATAACCAACTGATATTAGACAAAGGAGCAAAGGCAATTCAAATGGAGAGAATGTCATCTTTGCAGCAGATGGTGCGGAACAATTGGAAATCATATGCAAAAAAACTGAATGCAGACACAGATGTAAGCATTCACAAAAATTAACTCAAAATGGATCATAGGCCAAAATGTAAAATGCAAAGCTATAAAACTTCTAGAAGAAAATATAGAAAGCCTTGGGTTTGGTGATAATTTTTATATACAACACCAAAAGCACAATCCATAAAAAAAAAACTGGTAAGTTGAACTTACCACAATTTAAAACTTCTGCTATGGGAAAGATACTGTTCAGAAAATATTTGTAAGACATATCTGATAAAGGTCTTGTATAAAAAACACACATAGCATTTTTCTTTTGTTTTATTTTGGTTTTCTGAGATGGAGTCTCGCTCTGTCACCCAGGCTGGAGTGCAGTGGCATGATCTCGGCTCACCGCAGCCTCCACCTCCGGTTTCAAGCGATTCTCCTGCATCAACCTCCGGAGTAGCTGGGACTACAGGCACCTGCCACCATGCCCGGCTAATTTTTGTCTTTTAGTAGAGATGGGGTTTCACTCTCTTGGCCACGTGGCTCTCGAACTCCTGACCTCGTGATCCGCCCACCTTGGCCTCCTAAAGTGTTGGAAGTCCAATTTTTAAATGGGCAAAAGATGTGTATTATTTTATCACAATGAAAAATATGAATACATTTTCATCTACCTCTATATCTATATCCATGTTCTGTATCTAGTATTCACTAGGATTGTTCACAAGGTTTTGATTGTTTACAAGTTTTCTCTTTTTTAGGCCAATGGTAGAATTGGATCTTCCCACAGCAATAATCAGACATGGCCATGGTACTTGGTTTGATCACTGAAATGTAGGGGTAAGTATCATGTGCCATTCTTAAGCAAAAGCTTCCAGAGCAAACAGAACTTCAATATGTTCTGTTTTCCTTCTGGTGCAGCAACTATCAAAGTTCTAGATAGTGGCTGCATTGGCCTAGTTTAAGAAGAACAATTATGTATGAAAAAGAGCCCTCCGCCATACCTCAATGAACATTTAACATGAGTAAGAAGTAAACATCTTCCCAGAAGTTTGGGAGGCTGAGTGGGAGGATCACTCGAGCCCAGGAATTCAAGACAATCCTGGGCAACACAGAGATACCCCATCTCTACAAAAAACATGTTTTAAAATTAGCTGGGCATGGTGGTGTGTACCTGTAGTCCCAGGTACTAGGGGTGGGGAGACAGGGGCAGACTGAGGTGGGAGGATCACTTGAGCCCAGGAGGTCGAGGCTGCAGTAAGCCCTGATTGCACCACTGCACTCCAGCCTGAGCAACAGAGTGAGACCCTGTCTCAAAAAAATAAAAATAAAAATAAATAAAAAATAAAAAAATAAGAAGTAAACTTTTGATGTATTAAAGTAAAAAAACAGCCTGAACAAATGGTTTACCAATGATGATCTGAACGACAGTTTACTGATTAAAATATGTAGATGGTAAATTAACATAAGAAAATATACTCACCATCATTTGTCATTAGGAAATTGAAAAGTAACATACCACTACAAACCTCCTAATGGCTAAAACTAAAAAACTAGCAATACCAATTGATGTGGAGCAACAGGAAGAAACTCTTTCTTTTTTTTCTTTTTTTTTTTCTGTGAGACAAAAAAATCTTGCTGTGTCACCCAGGCTGGAGTGCAATGATGCAATCTCAGCTCACTGCAACCTCTGCCTCCCAGTTTCAAGCAATTCTCCTGTCTCAGCTTCCCGAGTAGCTGGACTACAGGTGTGTGCCACCATCCCTGGCTGATTTTTGTATTTTTAGTAGAGACGAGGTTTCACCATATTAGCCAGGCTGGTCTTGAACTCCTGACCTTGTGATCCGCCTGCCTTGGCCTCCCAAAGTGGTAGGATTACAGGCATGAGCCACCACGTCCGGCCAGGAACTTATTCATTGGTGCTGGGAATACATAATGGTACTTTTTGGATGACAATGTTTCTAACAAAGCTAAACATAATCTTACCATATGATCCAGTAATTGCACTCCTAGCCATTTACCTAGCTTATTTGAAAGTTTATGTCCACAAGAAAACCTGCATATGAATGTCTATAGCAGATTTATGCATAATAGCCAAAAGTTGAAAGCAACAAAAATGTCCTTCCATAAATGAATGGAAAAACAAACTATAATAAATCTACAAAATGGAATATTATTCATCAATAAAGGAGCTATCAACTTATAAAAGTATGAATGAATCTTCAATGGCTATTACTAAGTGAAAGAAGCCAGTTTGAAAGGGTATAAGATATATGATTCCAACTTGATACAATTCTGGAAAGCAAAACTATAGAGATGGTAAAATGATCAGTGGCTGCCAGGGGCTTGAGGCCGGGGAGAGGTAAATAGGTGAAGCACAGGGGATATTTCAGGGCAATTAAACTACTGGATGATATTGTGATGGTGGATACATGGCATTAGGCATTTGTCAAAACCTAGAGAATTTACAATACAGGAATAAACCTTAACATGTACAAATAAAAAAAATTCATTTAGGGGCTTGGGGGCTCCCAGATCAAATACAAAAAGTAACCAAAACTCTAACTGTATTACAAGTACATTTACAACCTCATTTAAAGGGGTTGGGGGAAAAGTGTTGACTTCTGTAACTATGAAAATGAATGAAATTTGTAAGATTGAGGGCAAAAGAAACTATATATAAGCACTGTACTTTAGTTGACTGTTATTTCCCATGGGAATATTGGTTAACAATTCTGATACTGCTATACACATATGGTGGAATTGAACAATTATGCAAATAGACAGAAGATGGCGGGAGCCTGGTTTCACATTACTGGAGTGGGAGGTTACAGACAAGCAAGGGAAGGAGGCTAGAATGAGCCATGCGGTAATGGATTAGAGTTTAAGGCACCAGTATTAACTTAGCTTAATGTAGAGACAAATGGTCACATATAGAGATATTTATAGATATGTGTATATATAGGGGTCAGTATATACACATGTTTTTCCTTGCTCTGTCAGTGGACAAACACTAGAAGCAATGACTTAGTAGTATGGAGCACATTTAGCACCATTCTCCCATGAAAGAAACCAGGGCTCCTTGGAGAAATGACTCATTCTAGGACTGGAGCAGGAAATATACAAGATGAGCTGGCAGCATGTTATAGTGTCAGAAAGCAAGGAAGTGCTCAAAAACCAAACAAAGCAAAATAAAAAAACTTCATGATTGGAGTATATCAGAGGGACACAGAAGTCAACTGAAAGAGCTCCCAGTGGCCAAAGCTGGAGCAATTGGAGCAAGAAAATAAATAACATAGTATTGAATTATAACCCAAAGTATAAAATAAATATCCATGAGTCCATATTGATATAAATAAATGTATAAATTAATAAATTGGAGACACAATCTCCTATGCAGAAGTCCAAATAAGTGATGTAGTTGCTTCTGCCTCAAGGAAGTGAGGCATAGCTCCCCATTCCTTAAAAGCAGACTGTCCAGAGTGAATTCCTCCCAAAAAATACAGTAAAAAAAAAGGAGGAGGGGGAGATATCTGGGCCAGGTGCATAGATGAGAATTTATTAAGTAGTATTAACTCACATGATCACAAGGTCTCACAATAGGCCAAGGAAGCCAGTCTGAGTTCCAAAGCTGAAGAACCTGGAGTCCGATGTTCCAGGGCAGGAAGCATCCAGCATGGGAGAAAGATGTAAGGCTAGGAGGTTAAGCCAGTCTAGCCTTTTCACGTTTTTCTGCCTCGTTTATATTCTGGAAGTGCTGGCAGCTGATTAGATGGCGCCCACCCAGATTAAGGGTGGGTCTGCCTTTCCTAGTCCACTGTCTCAAATGTTAATCTCCTTTGGCAACACCCTCACAGACACACCCAGGATCAATACTTTGCATTTTTCAGTACAATCAAATTGACACTCAGTATAAACCATCATAGCAGGTCTTTATATTATGTAGAAGGCTGAATGTTTATTTGAAGTCTCATGTTGCAGATTAATACTTTGCCATCTGACACTTAAGGGGTGGGCATCGCTTGTCAGAAATTCAAATACTTTTTAATGCAATATGCCTTTGATAAGAAATAAAGCCTCTAGACACTATTGGAACTTTTCATAAAACTTCACCTTGTACTCATCCTGTATTTGCTTATTTGAGATCTAATTATATCTTGCCTATTTAGAAAGTCCTTTTTGAATATTCCTTATTTTATTAAAAAGGGAATGGGAAAGAGAACAACCATTTAATTCACCATAATGGTTAATAAGAAAAGCGATAGAGACAATGCATTTTGGTCATAAACTGTGCCTTATTAAAGGAGGGGTTTTCTTTCAAATTGCAAAAAGAGAAATTTAGTAACAGCAACCAAAAACACCGTAAGCCTATATACTGTACTGAAATACAAAAGCATAAGCCAAAACTAAGAGTGTCTTTATTTTCTATTTGGATGCAAGCCAAAATCAAACAGAACTGACATAGCACCATTCTGCCTCCCTCACGAAGGAAGGAAGGAAGGAAGGAAGGAAGGAAGGAAGGAAGGAAGGAAGGAAGGGAGGGAGGGAGGGAGGGAGAGAGGGTGGGAAAAAGAACGGTTTGCGGGAAAAAGACATCAAATAAAAGCAAAGGAATGCAACTTCCAAAGAAATCTCCAGTTCCTTACTGACTGTGAGGAAAAAAACTTCTCACTGGATTAGTCCTGACGTATTAAGAATTAAGAGCAGCCTCTAGTGGCAGATTAAAGATTTTACAAAGTAGCCTTGCAGAAACCAAAATGCGTTCTATTTCTTTTACTACTTGCTCTAAGCAAGCTCAGAGCCAAATTAGCTCATCAACTTTAGCAAGTACGAATAATTTCACCCGGCTTTGAGTGTCCTTAATACTTATATTTAATTTTATTCTTTTTTATACGTAGTTTAGCTAGACTATTATAACATCATGGTGGGGAGGGATGTAGTGGGGGAGGATTTTATTTCAAGGAACAAAGGATTGACTGAAGCCTAAATGAAGACAGATTTGATGAACTGAAGTCCAGTTCTCACTTAGCCTTTTCTATATCCTTAAATGAGGAGTGATCAAAACTAGAAATATCCTAAGGAAAACATAAGTACCTGAGAAACAATGAATTTCCCTGAACTTCATCTCTCCAAAAGGCGTGCCTTTCTCCAACGCTGAAAATGCTAAATGTCTCGTTTTACACACCTGCGTTTCTCCTTCCTCTGAACTCTATTATCCAAACCCTTGGTTTCTCATCACTTATGAAATTAAAAATAAATGAATAAATAAAATGTACTTCCTCATCAGTTATTGTTACGAAGACGCTGTTATCTTGGGATAAACTCAACACGCCGTGATACGGTATGACGATTGCCTATCATGGCAGCTGTCTACTATCCACAGAAACAGTCAGAAAGTTTTAGGAACACCCAAGGGCAGGTTTTTTTTTTTTTTCTTCTTTTCAGATTTTCACAACGGACAGTACCAGGCAGCTGGGGGAAAATTGCTGAAAGCTGGGACACAAACTGGCGACTCAGAGTGGATAGAAGTCACCCCACCAGAGAGACCAAGGAACTTCACCTACCACCAACCACTTCCCTGGACTTTTTTTTGTTTTGTTTTGTTTTTTGTCGGAGTGTCTCCTTGTCGCCAGGCTGGAGTGCAGTGGCCCGATCTCTGCTCACTGCAACCTCCGTCTCCTGGGTTCAAGGGATTCTCCTGCCTCGGCGTCCCGAGTAGCTGGGACTACAGGCGCCCGCCACCACGCCCGGCTAATTTTTTGTATTTTTAGTAGAGAACGGGTTTCACCGTGTTAGCCAGGATGGTTTCCATCTCCTGACCTCGTGATCCGCCCGCCTCGGCCTCCCAAAGTGCTGGGATTACAGGCGTGAGCCACCGCGCCCAGCAGTTCCCTTGACTTTTAACCAGACTTTTAGAGAAAGTGTGGACTAGTAAAAGGCCGAAACTCTAGCCTGCCTTCCCCTGGTGTGGACACCCTTCCCAGTCGTCAGGAGCCTCAGAGGTTCACCCTCTCCGCCCGTTCCTCTGGGGCCCCGCTTGGGAGCGCAGCGCAGGCCAGGCCCGACCCGGGATGCCGCAGCCCTGGCCCACCAGCACTCCCGGCCCGCCTGTTCTCAGGATCCTGTGCATCCAGCGTTGGGCTGGTGCATCCTGAAGGTCAGAGCGCGGTTCCACCTAGGATGCAGGAGCAAGAGATGTGCGCGGAAAGTCTCCAAGGACGAGGACGAAGCCTCAGGATTCTCAAAATAAATGGCGCGCTTGGCCTTGGAGGGAAAGGAGGAGGCCTCCTGGAAGGTGTAGAGGAGACCGGAAGTCCTGACCAGCATGGAACTCGGATTCGCCGACCGAGATTTCTGCTTGGAAGAACTTGCGGGGCGGCCACATGGAGCCTCATGCGCGTGCCCAGCGTGCGGGACAGGCGGCTTCTGCTGTTGGCGGGGTCCAGTGAACCCCAGGAAGGGCTGGGTTGGGTGCCTGGGGCGACAGTTATTCTTGGCCTGGGACTCGGTCACGTCTCCGTGGAAATATTGCTAATTGTTCCTTCACTTGAAAGACGAGACTGTAGACAAAATATTTTTAAACCTTGACGAGCCTGTTACTCCCAAGAGCTTCTCTTCAAATTACTTGGAGGTAGAATGAACCATAAAATAATATTGCCTTCTTTCATGTCCTTATATAATCATTTAATTTTTTAGAGCTTCTCTGCTTCTCTTACACATGTGCTTTCAAGTAAATTAATCTAGATTTTATTTTTTTATTAAAAATTCTTACCTCTTCATAGGAATGCTACAATGATGAATTGATATTTGCTAAGCACTTGGAAGGTGAAAACTACATAAAATTTGGTGGAATTACTCTATTATTATTGATACAGGAAAACAGTAACTTGATGGGACTGGTAACCCGGGCCATCTGCTATGTTGAATGTAATCATTATTGTAAAAATGCTTTGCCTGTTCATGCAAAGTGGTGGAGTACAGAAATAATTATCCGGGTAATTCAAATTCCCCCAGAAACTGCAGTCCTACTTGGAAGGAAAAGTGGATCTCCTCACTGATTTTGTTTTGGTCTTCTCTATTATTATTGTCACATTTAAGTTAATCTGTTGTATAAATGGAATCACTTGGTAACTTTTCCATTTTAATTTCTCTTTCCTGTGATGTAAAATGAATTAAGGCCAGATCTGCATTAACAAATTGAGAATTAAATAATACTTGTCCTTTTACAGCAGCCCCACTATTTTGATTTATATTCTGGCGTTGTAACAGCAGTTTAAATACAATTCCAATAATTTCAAATATTTTACATCTGATGATTAGTTGCACAATATTTCTGACTAGTAGAGAGGAATAAGATTGATAATGTCTAATTTTTCTTAGGTATATGGTAACCAGAGCAAAGACAGGCATTATGGCTAAAATTAGATTTCCAGTTAAACTTACTTCCCTCAGAACACTTTTAATTATTAGGACAATTGCATTAATTCTCCTCTTTACTCTGCTAATGTCAACTTTGTCATAGCCCTCAACATCACATAGTACCAATTGTGTTTCAGAAATAATCTTGAGAGTTTTAGAAATAAATTATTTCTTCAACACAGGGTTTTTAAATGTAATGTTCTAAAATATCCAGTAAGCAGCTGTAATCAATCGTTATTAACTTTCCTGTCTTCAAGCACAGAAAACATTAACATTTAATATCACAAAAGTAGGCCAGACCACTATCATCAATGTAATAGTCATCATCATTTATATCACTTATTAAATTACTCAGTACAGGAGTGCCAGGAAATGAAATAATATTGTGACTTCACTAGAGGGAGCAATTCGTTTTAGTAAATTGTATTACTTAGCTCTATATATTTAGTAATCCTAGAGTGGATCTAGACATTTAACATAATTTGAGAATTAAAATGTACAGAATTCATGAGAGATCTCAGTGAAGATGTACTGTCATTTCAAGAGTTGTTTAGAGGTTTTCTTAAACTATCTGAGGAGAAAAGCAGGGATTGAGAACTCAATATGGAATAAGTCCAAGGTAGTGATACTTTAGCTGAACATCTGTCAGCATTTCCATTTTGTTTTAATTTTCACACATTTGTACTTTTAGAGAAGAAATTACTGTCCACTAAAATTGGTGCAGCATGTAATTCATTAAAAGTTCAACAACAATCACAGCAATAATAGCTAGTTTCCAAGTATCTGGTTATAAATGCAAATAAACTCCAGACTCAATTGAATAAAGATACTTATGCTGGTTAACCACTTAAGTGACAGATGTTCAGGCCTAGTCACATTTCTGCTATACATTTCTATTACTAGCTATTTATGACAACCTCAACAGTTCACTTAGATTTGCATCCTATTTGATATGTTTCATACTCTTGGTTTTAGCCAGGAAACTGTTTTTAAGCAAAAATTAATATGGAATTAATGCAATTAATAATATTGCTACAAGTATGACTAATTATATTGTTTTGATTACATGTTAAATATTAATGTTTAATGATATAGATCTGGCCTTTGAAAATAAAGTAAAATTTGAGTTACTATCATTGAATTAATACTAAATCTAAAAATACAAAAGAAGCTATGTTTTCAAAAATTATGGTATTATTTTATTTTAGAAATAATTCATTCAATACATATTTAGTAAATTTCTACCTAATGACGGATAGTGTTAGGGTGTGAGGAGACAAAGGTAAGTAAAGATCCATCTAGGCTCACAATTTAATGATCCTTATAAAATATAATTGTTTTCTAACAATTTAATTCCATTTATGTTTTTAAAAACCTATGTTTTTAAAAGCTTCCTCAAGTCTTTTACTGAAAGGAGTGGCTTTTCTCCTTTTCTAATCACTGAGAAACCATGACAAGGACTCAGAGGTTAAAGAAAGTTTTAGTTTTCCAGTACATGAGACATGTTTAGGATATAAATTAAATTGTCAATTCTGTCTGCGCCAACTATTTACAACTATTTGTTTGTATGTCTATGGGCTAGATGTTCTTCAGACTGCATTTCCCAAACTTTTCCCTAAAACCCTTCTCAAAAAAACATGCAGTCTGAATTCTTGCGCTACTGCATTGATGGTTTTGATCTTGATTTTTACCTGGGAATCCAAAAAGAGAGCAGGTAACTGATGAATCCCTGGTAATAGTGTATTCCACATGAAATCTATCTTCTTTCCTCATTGTATCATCTACAATATTTTATAGTCCCACAGTGTTATAATAGACTGAGTTAACCATAGGCTTTTGTGAAATACAATGTATCAAGGTTTCTATAAAGTTATATTCCAAAATATTGAGATGCATATTGTTTGTTGCACTGATAGTGTCATTTCACATATTTTTGTGCTGTGAATTAAAGTATAAATATCAGAGCCACAAAGGGAAAACCATGACTGAAATATATTAAGGCTAAGGATTACACAGTGGAGATGGACTAATTTTCTTTTAAGTGAAATATTGTGAAAACTCACTTTATGACAAAGAAAAGGAACACTGGATTTCAAAAATGTTCTATATACTTATAATAATGAGATATTTTTATATTGGCATGTAATTTATGGAGACAGTTGAGAAAACAGAAATCCATTCATTTTACATTTTAACGTTTATCTTCTTTTAAAATTATGTGAGGTTAGTTCCCATTATAGAAAATAAGTACATATCAATAAAAATTATACTCCATATTGAAAAACATTCTGGCAATGTGTTACTTGTTTATGCTATAATGTTCTTAAAACTAAATCTACAAACATAATGTAAAAGTCGCGTTAGAAGTTAGAAGCCCTAGCCCTTTCAAAAAGGGAACTAAATACATTAATTTTTTTAGTATTTTAATATTTAACATTGAGTCACACATAGCCATCCAATATGAAGTGTTTAATTGACTCACAGTTCTACAGGCTTAACAGGAAGTATGACTAGGAACCTCAGGAAACCTACAATCATGGCAGAAAATGGACCCTGATGGGGTCCTCCTGTCATCATCAGAAATCTACTTTCTTATACATTTTAGATTCTAAACTCAGACCAATTGAGTTTTTAGAGAAACTTAATTTAATTGCAGTATATATTGAAAATGAGAGTTCTCCATTCTCCTTAATGATGATTTGTATTACCTCATTTTACCATTGCAAGGAAAATGTATTTATATCTATTTGGAAATCCTTGGCCCTTGGCTTTTTCTGTATTTGTAGTTTATAAATGTTAATCCCAGTGGATCCTAGGGACTGGTAAATGCTCATAGGCTGGGAATGTACTTTATAAGAAATGAAAAAGCAGACATTCCCTTTCAGTTATAAAGCAAATAATTTAAAAACTTTGAGCTAGAATCTAAACACCTTGGCATAGTAACTAAGGTTTTCAAAGGCATTTATGCATAATACATGAATGTTTTTACACATATTTCGCTTTATATTTTTTCTACTTAATCTATATTAATAATATAAAACAAAAAGAAATCTGCTGGACAAATAAGGCTTAGCCTGAGGAAGCAATGATAAGTAAAAGTGCTGAACATAAGATTTTTTTCAAGACAGCAATTGAAGAATGGGCTTTTATATGAACCAGGCTCTTGGGGAAACAGCTCAGAACACTGGGGCTCTATAATGTCAAAAAAAAGTTTACTTCAGACTTAAAGTCAGCATTTTCACATATGTTATTCTACTGATAATAGGATTAATGTCTTAATAACTTTGCGAAATGAAACTATTAACAAAATATTTTACAATTACCAGGCTCTTCATCTTCAATGCACAATAGATAACACATAAATGTTTGTATAACATTTACATATGTTCTATATAAATGTTAAACCCAGTTTCTATGTGGTAAAACTGAGAAGAGTCTTAACTTCAAAGACAACTGGTAAAGGACTATGGCTTTATTTTCCACATTTCTATTTAAGGAAATATTATTACATTAGGCAGAATTATTGATATGCTTTGGTTCCGTGTCCCCACCCAAATCTCATGTCTAATTGTAATTGCCATATGTTGAAGGAAGGGCCGGATGGGAGGTGATAGAATCACAGGGCTGGATTTCCCCCTTGCTGTTCTTGTGATGAAGTTCTCAGGAGATCTGGTTGTTTGAAAGTGTGTAGCACCTCCCTGATCACTCTCTTCCTCCTGCTCTGCCATGGTAAGATGTGCTTGCCTCACCTTCATTTTCTGCCATGATTGTAGGTTTCCTGAGGTTCCTAGTCATACTTCCTGTTAAGCCTGTAGAACTGTGAGTCAATTAAACTGCTTTTTTTCATAAATTACCCAGTCTCAGGTAGTTCTTTATCGCAGTGTGAGAATGGACTAATACAATTATCTAATAAGGAGTATTGCAGATATATTGCTGTTCTTATATTATCCCTACAATAATTTCTAAGTTGTTTTTAAGAATTAGCACATGAACTCGTCTTCTCTAATTCTTTTTATTATTCAAGAAAAAAAAACTATGTCTTTTAAAGGACCCCAAAATTGTGAGTATTACATAAAGAATTAAGAATTTAACATCCTGCCAGGGGCTGATCGTGGTGGCTCATGTCTGTAATTCCAGCACTTAGGGAGGCTGAGGCAGGCAAATTCCTCGTGCTCAGGAGTTTGAGACCAGCCTGGGTAACGTGGTAAAACTCTGTCTCAAAAAGAAAAATTTAAAAAAAAATTAACTGGGCATGGTGGCCCATGCCTGATACCTGTAGTCCCAGCTATAGACTGAGGCAGGAGGTTGGCTTGAACCTAGGAGGTGGAGGTCACAGTGAACCGAGATTGTGCCACTGCACTCCAGCCTGGGTGAAAGAGAGAAACCCTGTTTCAAAAAAAAAAAAAAAAAA
>NW_012115644.1:4921793-4983431 GCF_000951035.1 Colobus angolensis palliatus
CAGCTACTCGGGAGGCTGAGGCAGGAGAATGGCATGAACCCAGGAGGCGGAGGTTGCAGTGAGCTGAGATAGTGGCACTGCACTCCAGCCTAGGCGACAGAGACTCTGTCTCAAAAAAAAAAGAATTTGAAGCATCAAAAAATGCTTCCATATATTTTGTTGAGATCTATGATTCTACACCATTTAGCCTTTTGTTCTTTTTCTCCCCTTTGAAGAAACATAGGATATGCAGAATATATCTATTATTTCTTCCCTGCACTACTGCTTTAAATACATGTATAGACACCATGTCATTCCTTAGTCTACTCAAGGTTAAACATCACCAGTTGACTGAAGCACTCCTCATGTTATGTTTTGTTGTTTTCACTATCTTGATAGTACTTTAGCACTCTCAATATCTTTACCAATGTCTGTCATACTATATGACTCAAGCTATAAACAATATCCTGCACTGGTGTAAGTCTAGAAGTGAACTATTAATAGATGATATGAAACCTTTATTCAATTGATGCAGACAAAAAACACATAATAGTTTTAAACAGACTTACCATTGCCTCATATTGAGATTGCTGCGTAACAAATTACCCCAAAACTTAGCCTGGTGTCATGGTGCATGTCTGTAGTCACAGCTATTTGAGAGGCTGAGGTGGGAGGAACACTTGAGCCCAGGAGTTCAAGGCTGTAGTCTGCTACTATCGTGCCTGTGAATAACCACTGCACCCCAGCTTGGGCAACATAGTGAGATCTTATGTCTAAAAATAAATAAAAAATAATTTAGAAAAGTAGTGGCTGAGAACAACAATAAACATTTATTATCTCACACAGTCTGTGTGGCTCAGGAATTTGGGAACAGCTTGGCTGGGTGATTCTGGTTCAGTGTCTCTCATGAGATTGTGGTTGACATTTCAGCTGGGGCTACAATCCTCTGAAAGCTGTCTGAGGCTGAAGGTCTGCCTCTAAGATGGCTCACTCACATGGCTGTCAAGTTTATTCTAGCTCAGTTTTTCACCAATGAACTTCTCCGTAGGACTGCATGAGTATCTTCATGACATTATATGATGGCTGTCTTCTCCCAGAGAGAGAGAAACAAAGAGATCTGAGCCACAATATCTTTTATGTGCTAGCCTTTGAAATCACACATTGTCATTAACATAATACACTATTGGTGCACAGGTCAGCTCTATTCAGTATGGGAGGGGGCTACACAGTAGCATGAGTACCAGAAAGCAAGGATTATTTGGAGGTCATCTTGTAGGCTGGCACTAGAGTCTAACCTCTATCTCCCAATGACTAACCTCCATCCCACATGCAAAGAATACTTACATATTCTCAAGGCCATCAAAAATCTCGTTCCATTACAGCATCATCTCAAAGGCTATAATCTTGTTGTTCCAAACAGACCCAGATGTGAATAAGGCTTTTTGAGTGTGGTTCCTTGAGTATAGCTCCTTGAGTAGAATTCCTTGATCGGAAGATCTGTGAACTAAAGAGATAAAAAGTATGCTCTTCTTTACCCACATACACACCCAACATACAATGATGGGCCATAAATAAGATAACCACTATAGACACTCCTGTTCAAAGTGTGGAAAACAAAAGGCATATAAGAATCAGTGATCCATAGCAATTTTGAAATCTGGCTAGGCAAATATTGAACTAGTATTCGTTCCTACTGCTTCCTGGGAATGATTCTCTATGACTCTTGGTTTAGACCTTTGAAGTTTTGGCTCTATCTTCTGAACCAGCTTATTTTTCCATGAAAAAGGTAGCCTAGGTTTGCAGCTGTACATTTTTCCTAGTCTGGTTCCTGCCAGTAGAAATTTGGAGGTACAAAAGCCTCTTTTATTGTGTTCTCTTCAGTCCAACCTGTTGATGTTTCTAACAGTGAAATACTCTTAAAAACTTTGTGAGTCTCCTGTGAATCTTACTGGGGTTAATTTCATTATACAAAAGCCACACCCACAAATCTGTTTGAAATAACCTCTGCTCTACTTAGAGCCTGTGCTGATATTATTCTTAAGCTTCTTAGAACCTCTAATATGACTCAAAGGTTCTCTGAGGTACAACCTTAGATCTTTCTAAGGTCTTAGCAAAGGATTTTATAACCACATCCTCAGCTTCGTTTTTATACCATAGTTGTCTGACATCTGGCAGTGTCTGAGTTTGATCTTTGTCCAGAAGCCATTTCTTTATTTTAGCATTGTTTCCCATCTTGAGAAGCTAGCAATTTTCAAGGCCAGCAAGTTTCAGCTCCTTTTGGTTTGATAATCTGTCCTTTAGCTTATCTTCTTCTCTTTCACATTTTACTATAAACAACAAGAAGAAACCAAGTGGCACTTTCCAAACTCTGACTGGAAATTTTTTACCTAGATCATCCATTTTATTAGATACAATTTCCAGTTCCACAGTATTGCAGGTAACTGTATTGCTTAACTTTCTGCCACTGTATTAAAACTATCCCCTTTTCCTCCGGTTTCTGATAATGTTTTCCTCAGCAGAAGCCTCCTCAAAGACATCAGGCTTATTAATAATAGTCTATTGAAGACATCTTCAGCTGTCACTAACACTCTCTTCAACATCTTTCAGTTTCTGCCATTGCCTAATTCCAGTGCCTCTCCTATATATTTAAAATGTGTTAAAACGGCAGCAACTCACTTCCAAATATATTAGTTGTCTATTCATGTGTAGGAAATAACCACAAAACTTGATGACTCAAAACAACAATAACCACTTATTATCTCATTCCTGAATTTGACAGCTACTTAGCTAAATGGTTCAGGGTGTCTAATGAGGTTGGATTCAAGATACTGGCTGAAATTGCAGCATCTAAAAATTTAACCATGGCTGTAAATTCTGCTTCCAAGACGCTCCCTCACATGGCTGTTAAGTTCATGCTGGCTGTTGACAGGCAGCCTCAGTTGCTTACCACATGGACATCTTCTTAGGGCTGTCTGTGTGTCCTCATGACATGGCAGCTACCTCCTCCAGGGAGAGTGATCAAAAGGAAAGCAAGGCAAAAGTTGCTGTATATTTTACGTGCTATCCTTGAATGCCACACATTGTTATTTCCACAATATTCTATTAGCTACATAGGGAAACTTCATTCATTGGAGAGGGGGTGGGGCATGACATTGCAGGGGAATGTGAATTATAGGAGCCTGGAATCATTGAGGCCATTGTGGAGGCTGGCTACCATATTCACTGAAGTTCCTGATAATTTAATTTTGAGATGCTTCATTCCTTTTGGTATTAATTGATTTTTTTAAACCTAAACTGTACCCCAATCTATCATTAAGTTTTAGTTGTAGTTTCAATTCTGTATTTCAACCTCTTCAGAGTTTTTTGAATTTCACTTTTGTCATATCAACAATACTCTTGAGCTTTGAATTATTAAGCATTCTAAGTTATAAAATTTTTGAAATCCAACTTATTAATAAAAATGTTGCTAAACACTTGTGTCTCCAGGCCTATATACACTTACAAAGTTCATAAAATAAGTACATATATCTTTACCTGCACCATTATAGAAATGACACACACACTAAATTCACTTTTTTGTTAGATATAAATAGGAGTCTAGTTCCCCCATGCACTATGATAATATAGTATACTAAGCAGTGGGCAACTCCAGGTTCACCAGGAACTCTAATATATTTTTTTAACGACTAGATTAATTATACTGACAAAAACCTTAAGAACTGAGTACTAAAGATTATAAGTTCTAAATTTTCTAATTTGGAAAACTGAAACTTATAATCGAATTGCTAGAGTTGTACACAAAATACTAGCCTCTGGCAAAATTATGAGGTAGGATAGAGTCATCAAGAATAGAGATGATATGGTTGTTTTCTCCCCTTGGGTTTAGCAAGGTGCCTTATTTCCAGTAGATCATTAGCAAATATTTCTTAATTGATGAACTTGTTAATAAATTATTGGCAGATTAGGCCCTCAAGTCTCTTGGTATCTGTATTAGTCGGTTTTCACGCTGCTGACACAGACATACCCAACACTGGGTAATTTACAAAAGAAAGAGGTTTAATGGACTTAACCATTCCACATTGCTGGGGAGGCCTCACAATCAAGGCAGAAGACAAGGAGGAACAAGTCACGTCTTATATGTATAGCAGCAGGCAAAGAGAGAAAGAGTTTGTGCAGGGAAACTCCTCTTTTTAAAACTATCAGATCTCATGAGACTTATTCACTATCATGAGAACAGCATGGGAAAGAATTGCCCCCATGATTCAGTTACCTCCTACTGGGTCCCTCCCACAATACGTTGGAATTCAAGATGAGATCTGGGTGGGGACACAGCAAAACTGTGTCAGTATCCAATTCCTCTTTCCCCAAGGAACCTTCCCTTGACACCATAAAAATGCCCCCAGTGTTCCAAACTGAGAGTATTTTTAAATCTCCAACTATACAATCAAACTTTGACTATTTCCGATAAGGAAAAAGTTGGACATTCTAAGAAAATTTAGGGAGCATTTGTTGTCAATGCCTTAATCTATAATAGACTATCTAATGGTGTAGATTTCCTAATAAAACTGACAAATAAATGAAAAGTTTGAGGCAAGCTTCTGACTGCCTTGCAAACCATAATAATTGTCATTTCTTGATCTCTCAGTAAGGTCAGTATTAGATGAACATGTTGATTGTTTCATTCTTTACCAAACATCTGGACTTCCTGATGCTGGGATTCTAAAACTTTATTTCTTTTTAGCTGCCTTGCCATGAGTGATTCCCTTTCTTGTTCATCCAACTTAAGAAACTCCTCTGGAAATAAATAGCATTTCTGAGTTTTGTTAATAACTTTCTCATTCAGTCACATAAGCTCAAAAACTTGAAGTTACTTATTCTTTCTCTAAACCCTGTCATCCATTATTTTGGTGGTCTCCCTCAGCTTTGTCTTCTTTTTTTCTCTACCATAATCCCAGTTTAAACCCTTTAGTTTAGTTCTTGTTGCAGTTCATCTGGCCACATATTATTGCCCCATTAACTCACTAAAGCACAGCATCTTTCCGTTTATTCACTGGTCTGAAACTCCAATGGCAATCCCATATCCTCACTGCCTATACAATAAACTCTGAACTTCTTAGTTTAGTTTTCTATGTCTGCCACGTTCTAGTCACAGTTTAGCGTTCCAGACTTATCTTCCACTATGACTTCACACTGGATTATTCTTGGTTCACCAAACTCATCCCACATCTACCATCAAGTGTTGATTTTTTTTTTCTTTTCTTCCTTTTTTGTTTGAGATAGGGTCTCACTCTTTGCCCAGACTGGAGTGCACTGGTGTGATCTCGGCTCACTGCAGTCTCCACCTCCCAGGCTCAAGTGATCCTCTCACCTCAGCCTCCAGAGTAGCTGGGATTACAGGAATGCCAACACACCCAGCTAATTTTTGTATTTTTTGTAGAGATGGAGTTTTGCCATGTTGCCCAGGCTGGTCTCAAACTCCTGGGCTCAAGTGATCTTTCCACCTCAGCCTCCCAAAGTGCTAGGATTATAGGAGTGAACCACTGTGCCAGGCCTCCCATCAAGTCTTTACTATGCTTTTTACTCTGCCTGAAATGATTTTCTGATGCTTTAATTAAAACCCTGCCCAGCCGGGCATGGTGGCTCATGCCTGTAATCCTGTAATCCCAGCACTTTGGGAGGCCGAGGCGGGCAGATCACGAGGTCAGGAGATCGTGACCATCTTGGCTAACACGGTGAAACCCCGTCTCTACTAAAAATATAAAAATTAGCTGGGCGTGGTGGTGGGACAGAGTGAGACTCTGTCTCAAAAAGAAACAAACAAACAAACAAATAAATAAAACCCTGGCCATCTTTCAAAGTCAAAATCAAAAGAAATCTCAAACATGATGCCTTGATCATCCCAGCCAGAAGTATTCTCTATCATTTCTGAAAGCCCATCATACTTTGTACAACTCCTAAGGTATTCACTGAGTTCTAACATAAATTTCAGTTATTTGCCTACGTGATTTATCTCTTCTTGTGTATTTTAAGCTTCCCGAGAGCATTGGTTACCATTTTACGCAAAGTGGTTAACACATTTGCCTTACTTAAAAGTGGTTCTTCATGAGTGGTTCTTCATTTCATGGAATCATGAAATGAGTTGGCTAAGTATTATACATTGGTTTGGGGGTGCTGAGTAGGAGCACAGTATAGTGTGGTTAAGAGAAAAACCTTTAGAGGTCAAATGATCCCAGATTTAAATTCAATTTTACTAATTCTTAACTGAATGATCTTGGACAAATTAATTATTAATCTCTTGGTACCTCAAGTTCCTCATTGGTAAAATGGGAATAACAATGCCTATTTCACAGATTTGTTGTCAGAATTAAATGAGATATAAATTAGGTACAAAATACTTTTTTTTTTTTTTTTTAAGACAAGGTTTTGCTCTGTCACCTAGGCTGGAGTGCAATGGTGTGATCACAGTTCACTGCAGCCTTGACATCCCAGGCTCAGGTGATCCTCCCACCTCAGCCTCCTGAGTAAGGCATGCAACACCATGTCTGGCTAATTTTTGTAGAGATTCGGTTTTGCCATGTTGCCCAGGTTGGTCTTGAACTCCTGGGCTCAAGCAATCCTCCTGCCTCAGCAATCCTCTCCAAGTGCTGGAATTACAGGCATGAGCCACTGCACTTTGCCAAAACACTTATCTTAATGAATAATTATGATTTTCTTATCCTCTATTGTGCCTAGAACAGAGTCTTGTAATAGCGCTCAACAACTTTTTATTAAACAATTTAGAAAACAAAAACATATTATTAATTTTGATACATCTTAAATATTCACGTGTATTTAACAAGAAATATCTTAGATATAACAGAGAGGATAGAAATGGCAGGGTAGAGTATGGATATAAGATGCTGCATTTTTTTAAAGTAAGTGAGAAGAAATTTAATTTTTGACACAGACTGTGTCATCATCTTAACAACAGAATATGCTGGGAATTTCTTAATATTTTCTAATGGGAAAATTGGAGAAAGCCAATTACCTATTGTTAGTTAATAGTTCACATCTTAAATTACATATAAAAATGTTTAAATACTGAAGCTTATGGGAGGCCTGGGCAGGCTTCAGATTCTCAGCCAGTGGGGAATTTTTGAGCCAGACCACTCATTGCGAAAGTGAAAAGTTGGTACCTTTGCCAGTGTGGGTATCTCTTCAGAGGAGTGCTCTGGGCTGTTGTAACCATTTCCCCCAGGAAGACTGAGGGGAAAAGAATACATGAGAAATTACTGGACAAACACTGTTTGTCCAAGTTTCAAAGTAATAACCAAAACTGGAATTAATGCCCTTAACATCACCACTCTCCCTAACCTAAATCTGTTTACATAGATTTGGGATGACTTGTTTTGAGTCTGCTTCTTTGGGGGACACAAACTTATATGAATAAAGCTAGAATTTCAAGGCAAGTCACGCTAATTAGTTATAGTTTGATTCAAATTTTTTTGTTTATTTTTAATCATCTTTCTCAAAAACATCTTTAGAAACAAGTCATTCAAGTAGTAATGCTAAAATGGCATTTACATTTGAAATTCTATTTCATTTTTGGGGGATAAACTTATAAAAGCAAAAGAGACATCCAAATAGTGGTAGGTTAAACCTGGAGAAGGTGTGGAAAGGTGCACCTAATCTTTACTCATAACGTTTACATTTTGTAAAGACTAATATTTAATGTATTTTATTTTAAAGATATCACCTCATCTATAATTAGGAACAGTGTGAAAATCTAGTGTCTTGGACTAATGTAGAGCAGCTGTTTATGAAAGTGCCTGTAACATAATAGACCTTCAATAAATATTATTGTGTTGGCAAAAAAGCTTAACAGGTGTGGGTGTGTGTACACAACTCTCCTTCCTCACCCCCTCAATAATTCCCAGGCAGTGTTAGTAGAGGACCACTAGAAGATGAAATTTTTCTGCTTACACATGAGCATCTGAGGATCCCAAAAGACTATCTCAAATCCTGGCTTCAGAGGCACTTTTTTTTGCTCTCTAGGGGAGAGACTATTTATGGGGGAGGGAGAGAACACCAGTCTATTGAATCAGGAAACCTTTTCCAAGTGACAGAAACCCAATTTGAACCACCTTAGGCAAAAGAGGAAATATGCTGACCAGAGTAGCAAAATCTCAGGAAGGACATTTAACTGGACCTCCAGAATCATAGTAAAGGACAGGAGAGAGAGCAGGACTCTCTCTCTCCAATTCTGATCCACGCTTCTCTCTGAGTCTGTTCTTTTGGGACTAAAATCTTCTGCCCTGGAGAACCTGGACTTTTGACAACTCATCTCTTCATCTTGAAAAGCACTGCTTCTCTTTTCGAAATTATCATTTGAAGATTCCTGTGGAAGGACACAAAAGGCAGCCAAGCTCACACACCTACTCTTGTGAATACAGAGATCAGTTCTAGAATTGGCAGCATCCGTTAGAACAATGTAGCACAAGTAAAGAGAAGAACAGGATCCCCCGCAAAAGGACAGTTCTGTTTCCAGAAAGGGGGACATGCTGGGGAGATAAAATAAGTATTTATAAGTTTATATTTTTAAAAACCAGAATTATATTTACTAAATGTGAAATAAAGGTATCGTTTTCAATTGCTCTCTATTTTACATAAAATGTTTTTCTTTGCCTTGTAGTGCTTATCTCATCTTTCTTCTGGCACAAATGCTTTTCTTACACAGCATCACTAAGTCCTATCCCTTCCCTCCTCCAAATCTGCACTTAATATTTACTTCCTTGGACTTCAAGTAAAATTTGGTGAATTGATTATATTTGTTTCTCTCTGTTTTGCCCAGAGTGCTATTAAAGTGGCAGCGGAAAAGAAAAATAAAACCCCAAATGCAGAGGAGGAGAGAGACCATAATAGATGAAAAGTGATGAAAAATTTGGGAATATAGAATGTAGGTGGTGTATTTATTACAAAGCAAAAGATTACCCCAAAACGTAGCATCTTAAAATGATAAATATTTGTTATCTCATCCCAGTTTTGAGGTTGAAGAATCTCACAGCAGTTTAGCTGGGTAATTCTAGCTCAGGGACTCTCAGGAGGTTGCATGTATGTTGTTTTCTGGGGCTGCCATTATTTGAAGAGCTGGAGAATCTGCTTCCAAACTCATTCACATGGCTGTTGGCAGGAGGTTTGAATTTCTCACCATAAAGCTGCTCATGAAATACTAATTACAATGGAAAAAGCATAATGTTAATAGAGAAGCTATCAAATAACTTTTAAATATTAAAGTAATGAAGCAGACACCACCTTAAGTAATGAATTAACATAATGAAGTATTGAAAAATCACTATGTGTGCCTCCTGATATGATGCAGGAAGAACATGGCAGCAGTATGATATCCTGAATATCATAAAAATATATAATCTGAGTCTAATCATGCAAAAATAGCTCAAAGGGCAAGCTGTGAGATGCTACGAAATTACTGATCTCTAATCTTCAAACGTGTTAAGTTCATAAAAGTGTGTTAGGTGCTGTGATATGGTTATGGAAACACACAGGAGGGGCATGTTGACCTAACCTAACGCCAGAGTGTCAGGGAGGCCTTTCCCAAAGTAGGGACGTCTAAGCTGAGATCTGGAGTTCGCCTTAAAAAGGGTCAATGGGGTGAAGAGAAGCAAAAAAGGAGTGAACAGGTCATAATTTACAAGGCCAAAGAAAAAAATCACTCGATCTTATGCCAACTGATATGTGTGTATGTGTGTATATATATGTATATATACACGACCATACATATGTATATGTGTATATTTTTGTAATTATATGTATATATATAAAGAAGGTATGTGTATGTATGTGTGTGTGTATGTGTGTGTGTGTGTGTGTGTGTATATATATATATATATATGTATATATCCTTTTCTTAATATCAGCAAGTTGGCTGCTTTTCCTATCATGTCTAAAATGTCACATCAAACTGCCTTGACAAGTTGTCCATTGCTTTAGTGTGGGAAATGTGCACTGAAACACATGTGAAAGAGTAAAACATCTTTACCTTTGATTGGCTTGGTTACTATAATCTCTATCTTTTTCTTTTACTACTCATCTCATAAGATAACTAGGAAATATTTTCATAGCACTTTTAATTTATGAGTCATATTTTCTAATCACATCAGCAGAAAGTGATACAGAAGACTAGCAATTCTTTGGTCCTGTCATATTGTGCCTAACTTGAGTCCTATTCTAGTTCTGACTCTGACATTCATTACCCAGGCAGCCTGAGGCGAGTTACTTCTGAGAATCAGTTTTCTTATCTGTCAAATAAGGAAATAATATTATCTACTTTATAGTATTCTTGTGAGAACTGATTGAGATAATATTAATATATAAAAGGCACTGGCACAATTCCTGGCTCATAGAAAGTACTCAACAAACTGTCTTCCGCGTCACTGTATATTGTTATACTTAGAAATGGTTATGAATAAAATAAAGGTAAAACGTGTTAAGAGTACTGTGAAAATAATATTGACCCATTGCTTTATGAGAGTATAGATAATTTTTTAAATTATAGTAACTGAGACAACCAAAGAAAATGTGTCAAATCTGTTACCTTTTTGTGAGTTTCCAGTCATCTTCCCCCTAGGTTTCTGGAATCTCCAGCCATCTACCTCTCCCTGCAATGCCGACCCGAACTAGTGGTTTTCCACTAGACACTGGGGTCTTTGAAAGTTCTGCAGGCATTGCAAAACCCACTGCATTAAAATTCATTAAAATTTCTCTTCCATTCCAGTCCCTATCATTTTATTTATTTGTTTGTTTATATATGTATTATTTACTTATTTAGCACAATGAGGTGAAACTTTTTTTTTTTTTTTGGTATATATTAAGAGTTACCAAATGCTCCATGGATGTTTCATCAAAGGTAATACCATTCTTCCCACTGTTTGCAGTGAAGTGTGTCTAGTTTGTTGTTTAGGTAACAGCTGGAAAGTAGAAGTGGATATGGTTAGTGTTCTAAGGAATATTCTACCACCCATAAGTTCATCAAAACTGTGTGAGGCCTACTGGACAAAAATGAGTAGAAATAAAAATAACTATAACTTGTTTGGTCTGTGACCCTAATCGAAGTCTGATTGGGTTAAGTCTTTCTTTTCCTTTCTTTCTTTTTTTTAGACAGAGTCTTTCTCTGTTGCCCAGGCTGGAGTGCAATGGTGAGATCTCAGCTCACTGCAACCTCCATCTCCCAGGTTCAAGCAATTCTCCTGCCTCAGCCTCCCAAGTAGCTGGGATTACAGATGTCCCCCACCACTCCCGGCTAATTTTCTGTATTTTTAATAGAGACGGGGTTTTGCCATGTTGGCCAGGCTGATCTCAAACCCCTGACCTCATGTGATCCACCTGCCTCAGCCTCCCAAAGTGCTGGGATTACAGTCATGAGTTACCACGCCCGGCCTGGGTTAAATCTTTTTTGTTGTTTTTGGATCAATATTTTTAATTTCTTAGGTTTTTATATCTCTAAGAATAAAAAAAAACTTTTTCCATAATATATTTTGATACACTATATTTTACTACAAATTGTGAGCAGTGAAATTTAAAAAAGCATAAAGTAAGGAAGAATTGGACATCATAATCCCTTAACCAGTAAAATGACTCTAGATAATTGCGAGCTGGAAACTTCTGTTATCTATGTGTCTCCCACCTTTTATACTTCCCTTACCACACATATTCCCGAAACTAGATTTTTCAAAACTTCTTTATTTTAATAATGTATTAGGAAATACTAAAATTTGTTCAGTATCTTATGAACCCTGATCATGATTCACCATCCTGAAACTGCTCTGATGTAGGGAAGATGCTAGCAGTGTTGAAAAACATTATGATGGAATTTCTGCTATAGAATTCTTTTACACTTCTAGTTTGTTGGGAAAAGGATTAGAAATTAATTAGAATTAATCTGAGATTTAATTTATGCCAATTCAATAGATTTTAATGTCTTTGAACTCTTGTTTTTGTGAACAAAGATTTTAATTGTAACATTTGATCAATAGGCATTTATTGAACATCTACTCTGTTACAAGATATTGTGCCAGGCCACCACAAGAAGCCAAAAAAAAAAAAAAAAAAAATGACCCACAAAATCTTAACTCATAATAAAACACCCCATACGGTAATTGCCAAAGGAGTAATATGGATGAAAGTTAGTTTGGGAGTATGGGAACAATAATTGCCCAGAAATAAAATGAAAAAGTAAAAAGGGAGAGAGTCATGAGATTTAGAATTAACCTCTAAGTGAGATTTTGGAAGAAGTTAGAAAGGAAAAGAAGGAGCCAAAGAAGGGTGAAATGTGGCAGCCCTTCTGTGAAGTTAAAGATATGTTTCAACCAAGTTCTAATCTAATGAGTAGCAGGATGACAATGAAGGTGTTTCTCAATTGTACAAGGAAGATACATCACAATAAAATACTGCTGAGCCAATAAAAAGAGTATTAGCACAAGAAAAACAGATGCATTTGTGTGAAAAGTTGTGTAAAGTTTAGTACATAAACTTTACAAACTTTTCAGTGTTTTCTTTGAACACATGAATTTGACAATGTGTGTGAGTCCACAGATGGTAGTTTCAGGGAAGGAGGAGCTTTCAAGGTGAGAATGGCAAACTGGAGATTTCTCACTTTGGTGGATGCCAACGGTCATATTGCCTGGGTGAAAGAAGCCTGCTCACTCACTCTCCCAGCCTCTCCAGCATGCAGTGGGGCTTTATTAAAGAGTGTGCACAGTTCTTTTTGTGCTCTGAAAAGACAAGCTATACAATATTGCATGCTTTACTTATTCTACTGAAACTTTTATTGTTCATAGAAGCACTCCATATTCATAAGTACAAATGGTTTACAGGTAGACTCTTGACTGAATAAAATAATGTATCATATCTGGAAAAGTGAACACTACAAACAATCTGCAAGCGTTAATTCAAAAGAGAAGATAAGCAGGGCATAATCCAGGAGCAGCCAAAATTCTGGGGAGAGTCGCCTGTTGTAGAAGAAGGGCAATAATAAAGAAGGAAATGAAGAAGGTAGAAAATAAAGGGAAGGTAAAGAAAAGGAATGGAGAGAGAGACTTAAATTTCTCTCATCCCTGAAGCTGTGTTGATAGCTATTCCTAATCCCTCATTCTCTGACAAGGCATTTTGTGTAAATGCAGGGTCCAGCAGAGACTTTGCGTTGCCAGGCTGCTCCAGCACTGTGGTCTCATCCTCTCTCCACCTCCATGGTGGCACCCCACCCAGATTCCTTTCTTGTCAAACTTGTTTCCAGTCACCCAAGCCCTCTAGTCTGTGACCTCTTGGTCAAACTGTCTGTTACCCAGGACACAAATAGATCGAGGGTGTCAGATAACATGGTAATTTGGTGGGGGAGAAGAGGGTTTGAGTGAACACTGCAATACCCTTTAGAATACTCCTTTCCCCAACTACTCAAACCCCCAAAAGTAAATTGCCCTTTCTCCACCTACGTTTCTCTTGTCTCTAAGTCACTGAAAAGCAACTGTGTATGTGATTCATAGTTCTTTGTATTTATTTGCTTCGATGCATTCATTGTCTCTCTAGAGCTAACTTAGTGGAACATTTGAGTCAATTCTATTTTTCTTGGGAGAGTGGAATAACATCAAGTTGGGTGCTGACGAAATTGAGCTGTATAGGAATGACATTCAGAGCATTGTGTGCACTGAAGTTAGAGCAGTGACACTACAAGAAGTGATGAACACTCTGTAACCACATCTTAAACAGAAAGCCATTTTCACTGAGAACGAACTGATTGGTGATGTCCAATTAGTACACATACATAACACTTGTCACGTTGTTGATGCCTGCTGAGACTCTGGAAAGCCTTGTTTACTGCATGTCTCTGCTGCCACCCTCCAACCCCTGCCAGAAATTCTCAGGATCACTACACAGGCTGTGAACACACTGAAGCAGGAGCAGTGGCCTTTGAAGAAGCTAGGATGTGACCTTGAGAGTAGTGCAACGATGCAGGGTTCTCAGCAGACATGCACACCACCACAGCCACTTTCTCACACCCCTAAGCACAGAGATTTGAGTGAATGCTCTCAGCAAAACTTCTGTTTCAATAAACAAGTCAGAGGTAGGGTCCAGGTTGAGGCTGAGCGTGCCATCTGTTCGAATATATATATATATATAAAATATTTTATATATAAATATATAAAATATATATATAAATATAAATATATATAAATATATATATATTTACTAAGAGGTTATAATGAGTCAGGCATGCATTTAAATAAAACTATTTGTATAAGAAAAAAAATCTTCTTAAGAGGTACAGGAATTGCTCTGTAGGTTGATTGGCAATTCCTGAAAGACCTAATAACGTCACATCTCCCTTTTGCTTGCACCCACCTTATCTCAGATTTTTCTTCAATGTTGGTGGGGGCGGGAGGGTTGTGGAGGGAACAGAGGTTAGGCAGAGGGAGAGAGACAGAGATACAGAAACAGAATCATCTTCCTATTCAGGAATTTGCTGAGTGCCTGAGTCAGTAATGTTTCCAGGTGAGGGCACAGGAACTTAGGATGTGCACTGTCTTGAATTCTTCCTTCAGCTCTGTTATCTTTTGGTAAATTCTGTATATTTTGACTGGGCACGTGAGCCTAGCACATAAGTCAGTGCAGACGTATCATTTTACTTTCCATTACTTACGTTTAAAGAAAAAACAAATAGGTCAGAGTCGGAAGGAGGCAGGATCCAGATCAGTTGTGGGTGGGATCCGATGGGAGCCTAGGATTTCAGCGCGACCTCAAGCCAGGACTTCTGCGAGGTCTCAGGTCCGAGGGCTCTTGCTGCCACTCCCCACCCACTGAGCCCTGCCTCCCGGGATCCCATCCCGGGCGCCAGGGATGGCAGCAGCACGACAGTTCTCGGCCCTGTGGACAGACGCTCCTCCTAGACTCCAGCTTTCCCCCACGAACCTTTATAAGAGATGAAAAGCTGTTCACACTTTCTCAAGTGTGAAAGAAAAGGAAATGCTCTTGTGTTAGAAGCCCTGAACCTCAAACTCCTCAAGGAGAACGGTTGACTCAGCCACCCTCCTCCTCCAGCCCCTCATTTGTCCTCCGCTTCCTGCGGCGGATTGGTCCTTGGTAAGTGGCCTCCAGAAGAGTAGGTACTTTGGGCCAGGGACACGGCTGGGGCTGCTCGAGGTGCAGAGCTCTCTATAGGTCCTCTCTCTCAGGACCGGATAGATGATTCATTTTTATACGTAACGTTTTACCCCAGTCTATAGCCGCAGCTGGTTAATGTTCAACCCCCGGGCTTCGAGAGGCAGCTCCAAGGAGGCAGGCAGGCATGACCCGTTCAAGGTATATGGCTGCTCAAGGCCGGAGAAAGGGTGAGAAGGGATGTGGCAGGGGGCTCCTCCCACCCTGGACTCCCTGGGTGGACTAGAAGAGAGCGAAGAAGCTGTCACCCCTGGCGCGCGATCTTTGGAGGCGCAGCGGCAAGGCAGGGCCAGGGTTGAGTCCAGACCGCCCACAAGGCGGCCCGCCAGGCTGGGAGCTTCGGCGCGTGCGGGGTCGTCCCGAGCGCAGGCGCCAGGGCCCCCGCTTAGCCCCAGCTGGACCCCGCGGGCGGTCGGTGCAGTTCGAGCGTGTGGGCTGCTATGGCCTGCCTGAGGCTTCGGGCTAGGGATGCGGCGGGAAGTGGGGGTGCGGAGGCAGCTGCAGATTAGATTCCGGTTTTGTTGGCCGGAGGGACGCACAAACTTCGAGTGCCGGGCCAAGAGGGCGACCCCGGAGGTGTGTAGGTGGCCCTCCGGGTTCCCGCTTCTCCTAGTGCCTCTGAAAATACCGTCAGGGTAAAGGGAGACAGGCAGTTACTCTTACCACCGCTGCCCTTCCCCCATGTCATTGGCCAAAAAATGAACGTTAAGATAAAGCAGCTGTTTTAGTAAATGGAAAGCGGTAGGACCAGGTTGTAACTGAAACCCTGTTTAGACAGCCAGTGAGGTGCTAGGAAAAGCCGCCCCTGGGGGCACGTTCAGGTGGAGCGGCTGTACCTCGGGTCGTTCTAAGGGATGGATTGCGTGGTCCCCATGGAATTCATGAGTCCAAAAGGTCCTGGTCACCTGTCCAAATATCCATACCCTGGCCCATGGCGGATGACAAGATGGCCCGGCCACCCAGAGGAAGGAGGATCCGGGATGGGGAGCTTCGCACCGGGAAGCTGTAGCTCAGAGCTGCAGCCTAGCATTCGCAAGAGATGATTCTTCTTCTTTTTTTTCTCTGGTGTTCAGAGAAACAGATAAACAAGACACCGCCTCATTAGATAAGAACGTCTCCCTCGATGTCACGGATTTCAAGAGGTAGCTGGAGAAGCTGAAGTCAGGAGTGTCTTGTGAATGAACATCGCCCAAGGCCCAGCACCCACAGAAGAAGGGTTCTATTTTACTCTACTTTGCTTGATATTATTTTATTTTCTAACAAAGTGATCCGCAGTCTGCAACCTCAGGTCCTGAGAGGCAAAGCCCATTTCTTAGCGCTGGGAATGGCTTGCAGGGTCTCCACGTCTGTCCTCTCTCTCCCTTCAATCCCCCACCCCCATCCATCCCCTGAGCCCACACACAGCGGGGTGAAGCTGTCCGGGAGACTAGTGGGCAACCAAATGTGGGCACCCTCTGAAGCAACGCCGAGAAGGCCCTGCAGTCGATCCAGGAGGACATAGAAAGATGCCATGAAGTTCTATTGGGTGCAGCAAGCCGCTCCCCACACACACTCCCTGTGATACGTGCCCAGAGAAGCAGAAGCAGTTTCGAGGGCTGTTGACACACGCAGAGCGGGGAAACTCGCCCAAGAATTGGGCTGCCACTGGTCTGAGTCCCAGGTCACATTCAATAAGCTGCCCACCGCTTTCTGGGGGACAGCAGGGATGGTTCTAGGTCTTATCTTTCCAGAGCGACAAGGATAAAAGTTCCTGCCCAGGACTGTGTGCGAGGTTGTCCCGCACTGCTGCAAACTGTCAGCGGAGGCAGAGGCTTTGCTGTTTCTGGAGAGAGAAAGCATTGGCAGAGGGAGTCTGGCTGTGAGGAATCCACCCCCAGGCCTTAGTGTGGGTACATCAGGTCTCAGCATCAGCGGGCCATTTCCTCAGTTGCATGAATGGAGGAAAAACAAAACAAAACAAAACAAAACAAGACAAAACCTTGGCTGTGAACAAAGAAAATAGGAGAGGGAGAGAATGGAGGAGAAAAAGAGAGAGCACGAGGGAGGGCAAACACCTTAAACATTTTTTGCCTGAAGACTAGAAGAACTAGGTCTGGAAAGATTCGTCAAAGTCCCAGGGTGCCACACCCACCCTGCCCAGGGAGAGGCCAGCGTGTCTGCACTTCTCTTAGTCCTTCTGAAGGAAGGAAATTTAAAAAGCACCCCCACTACCACCCAAAAGTAAACACTTTGACCATGTAGTCATTACGTATTTTTAAATGTTTTTAATTGTAAGGAATTTGGATGGCTCTTATAGCCATTCTTCTGCAGAGTAACTTAAGCTTCAAATAGCTCCTGTTTTCCACAGCTACTACTGAACTGTTAGCAATGTATTGTTACTAAAGGAGTAGAAATGATTTTTAAAGGTAATTAAGTAGAGTTAAATATATCTTCAATGGGGTATTTCATTTCTTGCAGGATTTCTCTAATCTTCAAACAAAATCTAAAATCAACATTTACTTTTTAGAAATGCATAAAATACTCAGCACAGAAGTGAATGAAGTTATGCATCCCAAACACAGTAAATTCTGTTTTCTATCTTTTCAGATAGACAGTCAACAATGGGAAGTCCTCCCTTTGGGGAGGGGGCAGGGAAGGGTGGGAGGGGCCAAGGGTGATAAATTTTGAAGATTAGAGTAAAATTTCCCTGGGCTCATCTGCTAGAATCTGAAAAGATAAATCAGTTACATGTTTACAATGGTGTTTCTACTTAACCCTCTTTAAAAAAACTCGAATTACCATTCCCTCAAGTTCAGTTAATGCAATTGTTTGGGAAACTGGGGAAGAAAAGCTATTTTTAAAAAATATTCCTTCTGAAAATCTGCTACCAGAAATTCCTCTCGTTTACTTCCAGACTTCTTCAGTCAGCCACGTTTCTTGCTTCCCGGTGCGCTTAGATTAACTGCAGTTCGTCAGGGGGTTTATAAATCAATCAATAGGGAGTCTATATTCATAAAGGCCTCTGATCTAATTACACCCCCTCCTTTTTTCCCCCTCTCTAAAAAAGTTAAATCACGGAGCCAAGGACTCCCAGGGTAGCTCCGTCGATTATGGACGGCCGGAGGCTGGGGAGTCCCGGCGACGACCTCGGGGGCGCCCGTGGATTAGGATGTGGATTGCAGGACAGACCTTTGTTTGGTCACATTCGCGACAGGGATTGGGGGAAGGGTCGTCCTCCTTCGGAATCACGCTGGATTTTTATAGACTCGCCTTAAAAGGGCTCACTCTTCACAGGGTTAATTTATAAGGCTTTCGAGGAATATTAGGACTTTGAAGACATTGTTCATATTTTCCCATTAATTTTTTTGTTACACTCCTAACCCCCACCCCTACACCCCCCCCCACCCCAGGCTTCAGCGCCTAATAGAAAGGGGGTGGGGATGAGAGAAAAAGCAGGCAAGGAGGCGAAGAGGATTTTGCCTTCTAATCAAACTGCTTATTCGGCCCAGGCTCTCCGACATATTTTTAAAAATTAAATTTCTAACCAAGTCGTAAACATTAAAACTCAGATTTAGGAATTGGGAGGAAGTTGAGAAAATCATGGGCTGTATACACCTTTCCCCAGGTCTCCACCAATCTGAAATCGGTATTAGCGGAATGAAGAATTTGGGGCCTTGGAAATTTTTTAAGAGGCTTACTTTTTTTTTTTTTTTTAATAAAACAAAACCCGAGGATAGGCCAAAGACACCGAGAGAAAAAAAGGTGCCTGAGAGTAACAGGTGAGGGATGGAAGGGGGTGGAGGGAAGAAAGCCCCCAGACGGCGGATCGCCTGCGCGGGGTTCCTGCCCTAGGCCTGGCGAAATTTTGAGTGCTCAAAGAGCGGGGTGGCCGTGGGCTGAGGCCAGTGAGGCCTGGAAGCCTCCGGGCCCAACCTCGAGCTCGCCATTTTTGAACTCAAGCGGGGGAGGTTGGTGCTCACGCTATAGATTATGTTAAAGGTTTCTTTAAGCACTTTAATACACAACTAGCTCAGAAATCATTAAGAGACCTAGAGAAGGAGAAAAAATACCCTCACACTCACCGGTAATAAGTGTTGACATGCAGCAAAAATCGATTGAGTGGAACCGAGGTGGTGGATGCAGCGACGGCTGGAGGGGGACCCGCACAGGGGCGGGAGGGGCGAGGGGACTGACTGCACCGGCTCTGGGAGCTAGGTTTCTCTCGCAGGATGGGAAAAGGAGGTGCGGAAAGGGGCAGGCGGCCTGCGGGCTAGCGGGGATGAGAGTTTGGGGGGGAGAACAGAGGAGAGAGTAAAATTATTCCTTTTAGAAGTCCAAGGGAAAGGAGCTGAGGTGAGAGAAATGGCCTCTCTTAGGTCTCAAGTCTCCGCCCCCAGCCTGCACCACTCAAGTCGGGGAAGTGACAACTCTTCCTAAACCTCGACTTCCATTTTTTGTTTCCTGCAGATTGATTGATTTCCTCGCGTTGTTCCAGTTCCGAAACCAAACTAGGCCGAGGTACACCTCCTCTACCAGAGCTCCCAAATCACTCACCAACCTGCAGGAGAACCAAATCCTCCCGGCAGGTCTCGTTAGCGCTTCCAGCCCCCATCCCCAAATCCCCTCTTCTAGCTCCTTCCTTCCCCTCCCCGCTCTGCCCCTCCCCGCCCCCTACCAGGCTGAGAGGCGAAGGTGCCAGGACCGCAGGGCCCTGCGGCTCCAGAAGCCAAAGTCCGCCCGTGGGGACCGTTTTGCTCTCCACTGCTCTCAAGCGAACAACATGGACGGAGGTGACCCTCGTCCAAAGGGCTTTTATCTGCCCCCGACTGCTGCGTGATCCCTCCGCAAGTCGGGGGCAGAGCTTTAAAAAGAAAGAAAGTTAATGTGCGTTGAGCACTGATCTTAAATCGGGGACATTATCTGCGATCTCTTTAAGTGGCAGCAGCAGTTTCTTGCAGAACAAAGACTCAGTGTCTGAGCTCCAAAAGCTTCTAGGTAAAGTTTCATTCAGATGAAAGCAACTAAAGCGCGAAAACAATGATATTCTCGCTTCCAGAAAATCGGAGGTTACTTTTTGCTCTAAGTTCCCCAGTGTGGTGTTTGTTCTCGCCCACTCTGGTTGTGCGCGGGGTTGACAAGCATAACAAAAGATCTCAGCACATCCCTCCCCCCACCTCCACAACGACCCTCGTAGCGCCATGAGGATGAATTCTCTGGGACTAAGTGGTATGTGCTTCTATTTGTTATGAAATCAAATTTCACATTTTTTTAAGCTGAAAATCGCTGATAAAGGAGGATCGGGTTCTTAAAGTTCATTTAAACACTCACACCGGACTCATTCCCTGTTTAGATGTCAGAGGATGGGAGGGAGGGCCAGGGCTGTAATTCATCTTGATTTGCTTCATTGTCCTGCAGTTTGCAAACTATAATCCTGTATAATTTCAGGAACAAGCAGGTTTAGAATTAATGGGTCAATATTATTTAAAACAAAACACCGGGAGCATGACCTTTGCCTCAACTACATATTGCTCGACAAGACTCAGGAAACTCCACTCTAACCTCTCAACCCCTGGGCTCTTTGAGAAACTGAAGGGCTGTAGTTATTAGAAATCGTCTTTGTTTCTTTTAATGTCTCCAAAGGATTTGGAAATAGTAATGCAATATAACATGAAGGATCTCTCTACTTAAGCCTGAAAGATAAACGTGGAGGCCTAAATATTTTGAACCGGAGATGTTTCCTTGTAAATTTATTATAGATGTATTCCTCCTGAGAGAAATGCATATAAACTGTACATGTATAAATGCACAAATATTTCTCCAGAACAATTTGCTAGAGGTGTGGATTTCCTCATAAAGGAGTAAACTTGAGAGTCATTCTAAGCTGATGGACTTGCTAAATTTGTTTCTCCTTTTTTCTTTCTCATATTATTTGCTAGCCAAAATGGAATCCCCTGGGTTTAAGCCAAAGAAAAATTGGAGAGACAAAATTAGATTTTGCAGCCTTCCCCCCCCAGGAATGCCTTTTTTTTTTTTTTTTAGTTTCTGACGAATGGCTATAATTTATTTCTACCAAATTTAAATAAGGATTGCTGCCTTGTATGTTTAACTAGGCAGGCAGAGGAAACTGGTTTGTTTAGGAAGAAGTGACTGAGATGCCCTGGCCAAGTTAGTGACAGAGGAGGGCAGAAAGAATCCAGACCAATTTGTATGCAGTATATTTTACTCCCATGAAATAAAACACATTTTTTTCATATTTGCTGAAAAGTAAAACAATAATATTGTACGAAATGTTATACACAGGGTAGGTTGTACATAGCAGTTTCAGAAACATCATTGCATCCACCAGAGAAACTATTCTAAAACTGATATTCACACATTTTTTTATAATAATAATAATATGTTAGAAACATACAGTGTGGCATTTAGTATATACACTCCCTTGCTTGCAAGCGAAAAATCCTAATCGCTTCTGTATAACATGCTTTATTTTAAAGCCTAACCTTTAAAAACACTGTTGTGATATTACTAACAACTGCTTTTATAAAATTAATTTGACATTTCGATATATATACATCCTTTCAGTCATTTAAATGTTAACAATGCTAAACTTAAAAAATAACAAGCTTATAGTAACGTTAAAATGTCATATCCAGTCAAACATTTGTTTGTGTATGTGTCCTTGCAACTGTTGGAAATACTTGTAGTGAAAGATGTCAGACACTGAGGACATCCCTTTGAAATCAAAGGAGCTCTCTCTTTGATTCAGTGGTTTCCTTTTCTCTATATAGCTTCTCTTTCTCTCCCTTTCTTTAGTGCCCACGACCTTCTAGCATAATTCCCAGTCTTTCAAGGGCGGAGTTGCCCCATTCGGCACGGTCCTAGGATCCCGGCGCTGTGGGTGCGGCTCACACGGGCCGGTCCACTGCGTACTGGCAAGCACTCAGGTTGGAGGCCGGGTTCTGCACGCTGGCGTAGCCGAAGCTGGAGTGCTGCTTTGCTTTCAGTCTCAGGCTGGCCAGGCTCGAGTTACACGTGTCCCTATAAACATACGGAGGAGTCGGCGGCGCGTAAGGACAGGCAGGCGTCGGCACTGCGGAATTCAGCGATGGGCTGCTCAGGTTGTTCAAGTTATTCAGGCTGTTGAGACTGGAGCCCGGGACGCCCGTCACTGCTGAGGGTACCATGCTGGACGACATGCTCATGGACGAGATAGAGTTGGGTGGGGAGAACATGCTCTGCGATGACAGGGGGTTGACGTTCATAGAGTTGAAGAAGGGGAAGCTCTTGGTGGATAGGGAGGCAGATGTTAGACCCTTGGCGGCCCAGTTGTTGTAGGAGTAGCCTGGGTACATGTCATCATAGGGCTGCATGAGCCCATTGAACTGCGGCCCGAAGCCATTCTTGCACAGCTCGGCCTGTTGATTGCGCTCCCGCTTTCTCCATTTGGCCCGACGATTCTTGAACCAAACCTGAGAGCGGTTGGGGCAAGGGAGCAAACAGATGCCACAGTGCAGATTAATGAAACTTCCATCAGAGGCCAACCCCCGCCCTCCCCCGACACACACGCTAGCACACTCACACACCCTAGCCTCGCTTCACTGCACCGCCCTGCACACCAAGCTACTAGGGCCAGCTTTCGGTTATTGGCTCGGGTCTCCACCAACCGCGGGCGATCTGGTCTGCTCTGGCCTGCGAGCTGGGACTCGGAGCTACGCCATAAACCCCAGCCGAATGCATGGAGACCTGCGGACAGCTTGATCACTCAGTCAGGCTTTTCTCCAGGTCCAAAAACACTTAATGTAAAATAAACGCAGGGCAGCAGGCTTTTCCAACCCTTCTCAGGGCACCTTGCAAAGTTGCTTCCATTCCGAAGCCACAGACCCACGGATGAGAAGAAGGGGCTGGAAAGGCACTAGAGGACCCTCTTCCTCCCTTGCAACTCCTCCCTCCCCTCCCTGACCTCCACTGTCGTCCCCCACCTCCTGGTACGTGCTCCCTTAATAGGGACTAGGCCGCCGACACCCTTTCTCGCCTAGCAAAACAACCAAATAAAGAGCAAAAGACCAACTCTCCGTCAGCTCGTTAACTCCAGGAGCTTGGCATATTAAACTCTGGGAACCCAGAAAGAGTAGTTCTGCAGATTCCCCCTCCTTTCGCTCTGTCCCCTCTTTACCCTAAGCCCACCACAGGCCTGGCCCGTGCGCCAGGCCCAGGCCGGTCGTTTGGCTTTGCAGGCGGCCGCCCAGGCCGGCCGGCCGGCCCCCACCCGTGTCCGGTGGCCCAGCCGCAACCCCGCTCCCAATCCACATCAGGCTTCCCCGTCGCCCCAGACGGCGGCTTTTGTGTATTGGAGCGAGGCCTGGCCTGAGATCTCCGAGCTGACACCGGTGATGTTTCACATTACACATCTCCGCCGGGTCCAGCCGCGTAATCCTTTTCTCTTTTTCCTTTCATTCTTGATTTCCTTTTTATCCCCCTTCCTCTTTGCACCCCACTGCTATAAAAAGCACGCCTCACTCCCACTTGGCTCGACAAGCAGCCGCCCTGGAAGGAGAGGCAGCTGCAAGGAGAGCCCAGCGCCACCGCTACAGAGCACTAGGGCGGAGCTGCGGAATAGCGGGCGGGGTGGGAGGGCGTTTTCGAAGGATCCCAGAAAACCCATAGACTCTGTCTTTATTTTAATTACTTGCCATTTCTACCCCAGACCATCTAAACTTTGCCCAGGCGAGAAGAGTAAGTGAGAGGCCCGTTCCCCTGATGCGCAAGAGAGCTAATGAAAGACTGACCCTGCTCAAAACCACGCCGCCCAGGACCCAGCTGTGGCTCTGGGCAGTTAAACTAAAACCATTTTCAACTTCTTCCCGGCCTTTTATTCACCAGCATAGCCTCATGCCTTGCACAAATGCCACCCAGAAAGTGTCTTCGTTCCCTCTGATTTGGGAAAGCATTTTGGTCTTTATTCTTTTTATCATTGTTGTTTTCTTCTTTTTGCTTTCTCTGCTCTAACTGGGGGCTTTACTTTTCCTACCCAGAGCACTTAACTTTTTTTTTTCTTTTAACAGCAAAGCCTCTGGATGCCGCTTGATTTGCTTGATTCTGTTTTCTGCTCCAGAATCCTAACAAATTTGGAATCTTCCACCGACCAGCATAACCCAGGACGTTGCTATTGGGTAATTTATTTAAGCTCATTTTTGCCAATCCATAAAGTACACATTTGCTACAAAGTTAAGGTAAGCCCCTTTTACAAAACTACGATTATAATTTAGAGGAGGGGGTGTGAGTTTCAATCTCCAGAGTTCAACTCCTGAAATAAGATAAATAAACCAAGCTGAAAAGTCTTTTTTCATTTTTTCTTTCTCCTAAGAGGACTAGCAGTTGTGTATTAAAACTTGGCCCCTGGAGATCACAAAACTAGGAAGTAGGGTGTATGGAAGAGACCTGAATGACCGAAAAAAAACGTAAAGAAAGTGTAAGAAGCGCGAACCCAGGAGGGAAAAAGCTGGGACAGGGCCGGCACAAAGGTTTCCCAGGGAGGGCCAACTCGTGTGTGTCTCTGGCGGGTTTTCCTTGTTAAAGGCGCACAGGTTGGAGCCTGTTCGCGGCTCTTGGCCTGGTAGGGATTTTATTAGCTCTGGTCTGGCAATTAAAAGCCAGGAACACAACGCCCTGTGCAGGGGATTGCCCACGCAGCCCGCCTCGTGAGGTCGCGGGATGGCGGGGCAGTGAGCCGGGGCCGTTCCAGGAGCCTGCGCCCGGGCGGCAGTCCTGTAGGCCTCGGAGAGGGAACTGTAATCTCGCAACCAGGCCGCCGCGAGGCCTTCTGCCTTTGCAAAGCTGCGCCCCACCGGCGCCCTCCCACATTCCCTCCTGGTCTACTTGGTCTGTACGTCCGCAACATCCTCCCCCTTATCCCTCCAAGACTCCGTGCTGGCTCCTACCCGGACTCGGGCTTCCGTAAGGTTGGTCCACACGGCGATTTCTTCGCGTGTGGACATGTCCGGGTAGCGATTCCTCTGGAAAGTGGCTTCCAGCTCCTGGAGCTGCTGGCTGGTAAAGTGAGTCCGCTGCCGCCTTTGCCGCTTCTTCTTGGACGGGTCCTCGGCGCCCACGTCCTCATTCTTCCCCTGCTGGCTCTTATCTTTCTCTGAAAACGAAACACACAGTTTCCCGTCAGCATGCCCACCTGCAACGCGAACGCCAACTGGACCGGCAGCAGCTGTGGAAGAGCTGGGCTGCCTGGCGCCGGAGAAGGGTGCGCGCGGCGGCTGCGGGCCGCGAGGAGCTCTGCGCCTGTGGGGTGTGAGGGCGCGAGTGTGGCTGTCCGTGCCCCATCTCCTCTCCTCTCCCAGCGCCGCACGTTTTATTTACATGTTTATCTCACCGCAGCGGCACATTCACTTTTATAGACTGTGCTTTCAAGTATATTTATACACCTTTGCGCAGACACACCAAATCTCCTGGGACTCGCACACGCGCGCGGCTTACAGACCCCCTCCCCCCTCGCAGAAAGCTCAGATTTCGATGCGGTTTGGGAAGCCTAGGAAAAGATGTGGGGATTCGGTTGGGCACCCAAGTTCGCCGGCCCTTTCTAAGAAAAAAAATAATGCCTCTTCGCGAAGGGCATTTCTGAGTGGTTTTAGATAATTTCCTAACGAGTGGAGCTCCTCGGGAGCTGAAAGCCGAGAGGAAAACAGGGACTGAGGTGGGGCGGCCTCTGAAGGTCCTCGAATCGAGATGCTGGGATTTTTGTGACCCAGGAAACAGAAGGGAGGCCAGGGTAGGCAGAGAGGGCGGCAGAAAGGCTCGCGCCGTTAGCGCTCGAGGAGGTGGGCCGGTCGAGGGAGAACTAAAGGGATGCGGGGTAGTCAAAATTCCGGCTCCCGGAAGTTCTGCGGAGAGCCAGGCGAACGACCACTCCCACCACGCCTCCCCCTGGAGGGGCTGACTTCCTTGGGGTGAGAGGGAGCGCGTGGCGCGGGGCAGCTGAGCTGGAATGTCTGCAGGGCGGCGCGGCGCCTTACCTGCGGCCTCCGGGCTGGAGGTGTCGGAGATAGTGTGCACCTCCAGCCTGTGCTTGGAGGAGTCCAGGGAGCGGGGCTGACCGGGAGCCAGAACCGAAGCCATGGGTAACGGCTGGGGATGGTGACAAGAGGAGGATGAGGAGACGGCCGACAGCTTGGTCCCTGCTGCTCGGTGCTCCAAGTGAAGCGGGCCTTTCATGCAGTTCATGGACGAGGGAGCGCGCCGCTCTACCAGTCCTGGGCTGCTGCCCCGCCGAGCCCCCGTAGCCGCCGCTGTCCACTCCGGGTCGCGCTCTAGGCGCGGAGTTTCCCCGCTGCGGGCAGAGCCAGGGGACGCAACCCCCGCCGAGTTCTCAAGCCAAGCTGCCCCCGTCTCCTCCGGAAGGCTCAAGCGAAAAAGTCCGGAGACCGAAAGTCAGCGGGCAAACGAAGACATGGGATGCAGGCAGAAGGGCACCACTCGGAGAGTCTTTAGGGAGCAGGCTTCCAAGCTCCAAAGCGAAATAAGAGTGGGCAAAGACCCCCTTCTTCTCTCCCTCCCTCCCCCAAAAACCGCTCCAATAAGGAAAGCTAACGCAGACCGCGCTCTGCCCACCCCCCACGCGGCAGCCCTGACAGCGAAGTGTCAAGAGTGACAGGGACAGGTAGCTGATATTAGATCCCCTGCGGCAGCGGCAGCCGCTGTAGCAACGACGCTGCCCTCGGAGCGCACCCTCCGCAACGCGCACACGCACACCCCCCGGGCGGTCAAACAGAAGCCGGGCCTAGCCGCAGCTCAGCTCCAGGCACCCAGGCGAGCGACGGACCAGATCTGCGGCTCCGCGCTTCCCTGTTGGCCTAACATCTTAAAACCAGAGGCGGGCTTCCTGGGGCCGAGACGTCACTCCGCCGCGGCCCTCCCCAGCCCTCTCCGCCTCCACCTCCTCCCAGACCCTTCTCCGGGTGGGAGTGACGTGGCTCCGCACCAATCAGAACGCCCCGAGACGCGGTGGAGGGACTGTCCTGCCTGCACCTATCAGCAGTGCGGGGCCGGGCTAATGCCTCGCAGTGCCCACTAGGTCTACACAGGCACGCTCCCGGGAATTCTGCTCCTGCCCAGCCCAAGGCGATCCGGCTTTTAGTACGAACCCAAAGGTGAAGAGATGAGGCTAGGAGTCGAAGGCTTGCGAGAAGAGAGTGGAAAGTTCAAGGGCTGAAAGGTACAAGGATCAACAAACCCCCTCTTTGTGTCTCACTACATCCATTTCCAATCCCCCACCCCATATAAAAAGGAGACATGCTACTTAAAATTAGAAAATTTGAAAAACAGTAACAAATCACTTCTCTGATCTTAAATTTTCCAAACAGCCTGTCAAGTGAATGCTGCGCTAATCTGAAGAAGCTCGACTTTAATTGCAAAGAAGACAGCCCTGAAAAGGCAGGCTAATAAATTAGAAATCGAGAAGCAAATGGACCCGTCAAAAGAAAATTACTTTGACTTTAAACGAACAACTGTTTGGTGGTTCACTCTGGATTTATACAAGAATAAAAAGTCGCCTCAGATCACGTTCTCTGTGATGCTTATTAGTCCCCGGACAGAAAACACACAATAGAATAGAAACACTAGCCCAGCATTTTCAAAACGCTGAAAGCTTATCCATTCTACTTAACGTTGATTAAGACACATATCCTAGATCTTTCAAATTCCTTGTACACTGTATTAAGCTCGTCCTAACCCGAGAGAGGCACGCTTTAAATTTGACTCTCTTGTTTACTTTATTATCAATCAGATTCAAATCCATAAAGCCTGTAGAATCAACAACCTTGAGCTAATTATATATGAAATATGCCTTAATGAATTTCCATACAATTAAGAATGTTGCCAAATAACCAATTTCAAGGATAATTTTTAACAGTCCTTTTCTTTTCCCAGTGAGCTCAAGGCCGTCTTGAGCCGTTAAAGTCCAAGCAGGCAGCAGGGGTGTGTGTGGGCTAAGGGCGAAAAGCCTAGAACAGCTCTCAAATAGGAAAAGCAAAGCCTTATTTATTTATATAAAACAAAAAAAATCACCTTTGGAGACATCAACTCTTTATAGCACTGTTTCCAAGTAAATTTAATTTCCAAATAAATTAAAGAAAGAAATCCAAACGTATTCAAAATAATTTTTGAAAGTCCTTTTGTCCCCCAGCCTAGGTCAGCTGGAGAGGACAAACTAATCTCCCTGGGTTTCTGCATTGGCGATTGTTTTATTGTGGAGTTAGTGTTATCATCTCTGAATGTGTATTTGTTTGACGTTACAGTCAATGATTTGCAGTGCCAGCATGAAGTATCTTTAAAACACTCCCTCCTTGTCCTTGTTCACAAGATTGGGAAACTTGTTCAGTGTGGAACAAAATAGATGAAGCAGAATACAAATATATTTGCAATTTATGTGTCTCTCCTTTGCCCTGTCCACCCCCAAACCCTGTCTGCAACTCCTCCCCATTTTAAACTTGTAGTCCAAAGACCCAAATGAGAACTTTTTTTCAATCTTTCTTCACCAGTATCATCCCACTTTAAGAGTAATTTAGCTGCAAGAGAGGAATTTCTTCATAGTAAGATTTAAATCAGCATTTCTGCTTTTAACCTTTTATTCCACTTTACCCCATTCCACACATACAGACACCTGCTCAGAGTGGAACACATCCTCATGTGACAGGTCTGCATTAGCTGAGGCTCATACATCCAGCTATATTAGGTCCTGCAATCTTATCACTAAATTATACACATTACACCAGCAGCCTGTTGGTAAAGAAGGTTAAATTAATTTACATTCTGCTCATTATCTGGTGCTTAAATGACGCATTTTATCCCTGAGATTTGGCGGAGAATCTCCTTCTCAGACCCCACAGCGTTTCACTGAAGACAATGCTCTTACATTTGTAGTGGTTTTTAATCTGATAAGACTCTAATTTGCTTAAGTCTTTTAAATAAGGGTTTTAAATGTTTCTAGCCATTTTCTTATTGAATTTCCTCTAATTCCCCCAAGATCATAAAGTATATGTGTAAAGTAAATATTTCCTCCCATCGCACTGCCAGCCAATGACCTATAACTAAGTCAATAAGAATCCAGCTCTTTTCTGCCCAATGTGTTTACTAATCATATTCCAGTTTCTTCTTTCAAACCTCAGAATAGCTCTGGTCCCCACAATACCATGCCCCCTTAAAGCTTCATTTCATGAAGGGACTCCATCACATTAAAGAATGAAAAAAATCTCCACTGTAGTTAGTATACACAGCCCCTGACTCCTTGTTTTTCAAGATTCAAACCCCAGAGCTGCAAATATTTTTGGAAGCTTGGGTGTTAATGTCTTATTTTAGAAAGCCGAGAAGCTCCACAGAGCCATATAGCTTTCTAACCCCGTCTCTCATAAACCCACAGAATTTTGATTTAAGCTCTGGTGGCTCCACTCTACTGATGGAACTTTCATCACGGCAAATATACATGTACGAAGGACCTCAATCATCCTCCAAAGTGGTTGAAAAACCCAAGGGCACGTGACCGCTCCTCATAGTACCAACATGTGGGAGACGTTGGAAGCACTGGGGATCAGCAGGCAGCCTAGATGCCTAAAAAGATAAGGAGTCCTAACTTGTGTGGACCCATTGAAGTCAAGTGGTGAATAAAGACCATTATCTAGAGAATTCAGATTACAGTAAAAGCAAAACCATATCTATTTGTATATATATTTACATCCATTTTATATTACAGACACACACACACACACACACACACACACACACACACACACACAGGCTCTGTAAACAACTGACTCAGAGTGAGGATTTTCTTTGCATTTTTCCAGCAGGAGTTTCAACATTCTCCTAATCTCCTAATCACTTTACACACTCACAGCAGCGGCTATTGGGTGACATTCTTCTCAGGCCCCCTGTGTGGCAGGACACCAACATGATAAGTCTGCATGGGGAAAAGGAGGTGTGTGGTGGGAACTAAGAAACACTGTCCAGTGAAAACTCTGTGGCATGGTGGTGGTTGATTTTGGAGATTTAATGTACATAAGACTTGTGGGCGCACAGGCATAGGCAGTATAGATGAGAAAGGGGCCAGAAGTCAAGAAATCTTGTGCATTTTGTGATTATAGCACTACTGTGACCTCTGGCTAAGTTCTTCTTAATTGGTTTTAGAAATTACTATGAGTTCAGCCTCTAACATAGAAGTTTCCAATATGAAGAACATCAGTGGGATCCTTGTAGGAAAACTGGAGGTGCTGCATGGCTTACGCGGGGCAAAGAAGGAAAGCCCAGTGCAGGCGTGAGGTTTTGAGTCTCAGAGACATCAGGGGTTGTCTCAATTGGGGTTTCTTGCTTATTATTTCAAAGAAAGATCCCAGATGAGGGAAATGTGTGACACCGGGTCAGCCATGTTTTGTGCTGGTATTTACCACTGATTACCAGTCTTAAAGTCTTATTTAATTTCACACTCTTCAGTGTTAGTTGTACAAAGTCCCTCTGGCCATGGTGGTTAGCCGTTGAGCTGCGCCGCCAAACTCTCCGTATCAGTGACCCAGGTCTGGCCTGGGACTAAACCAAGTGATCTCTGACTTTTGGAAAGAGTCTGTCTTCAGAGTTCACCCAGAAGATGGCTTAATCAGGTATCTCCCTGAGCTGTCAGGCCTTAGAGGGGTGGGAGTCCTGCCTGGTCCAAGCCAGCTCAAGGGCAAGGCCTGCCTGGACTCAGCTTGGAGCCACGTGATGGGCGTGAGTGTGTGAGCTCCTGGTAAGGCACAGAGGTCAGATGGAGACCTTGCACCCTGCCCGAGAAGTGCCCTACCCCCTCCACTATCTGGCTTTTCTGTGCATGCAAACCAAGCTTAAAACCATCCACTACCCACCACCCCTCATAGCCATGGAACCAAATAACACAGAAATTAAAAGCTTCACTGTAGCTATCCTTTTCCCCATTTCCTAAATGGAATTTAAAAAGCTCTGACTTGTCAAAAGGGGAAGATTATTTTCTGAATTAGAACTCTGTAGATATACTGAGCAACAGCCACCCTCTCTGGGTCCCTGCAAATGGTACCCATCCTTCCATCCCACAGCTCTAGTTGCTCAACCGTTTGAGATTTGGGGTAACTAGCTGGGGGAATAGTGTTCAGATGGCAGTGGGAGTTACCACCTCACACTGGCCTGGGGAAGAGATGGGAGATTAGAGAAGGGGGCATTTGCTAGAATCACTCTATGAACATGCCGTTAATGCTTCCTCACATTTACATGTTACCGTCACAGTTTTCCTAGGTGTCCCTGAATCTCCAGAAAGCAACTACTCGCCAAACTAAGTAAGATAAGGAGAATGGTATAGCGCATGTGTTGGAAGAAGGGGAAAGGAGGGTGGAATATGAAATCGAGCATAGTTATCCAGGTCAGGAAAGAAGGAAGTGGTAAGGGGCTAAATGAAGTCCCCTCTTACTTTTTTAAACAACAGTTGGATTAAACGCTCATCTATCTTCCTCTTTTTCTCTTTTCTTCCCTCTCCAGCACATGTCCATCTCCCTTTTCGATTTCTTTTGCTCTCCCTTCTTTCTGTTTTCTCTCTCCCAGACATGCTGGTAGCTAACATTCGGCATTAGTTGTCATGGTGACCATAAATCACATAAATCCAAAAATACCCACCTATAATCTGAGATGAAGCTTTTATTTCCCTAGCGAAATAATATTTTAAAAGCTGTCAGCTGACAAAGAAAGGAACCCACCTCATTGTAGTAACCCAAGTAATATATTACTTCTAAAGGTTTAAATTAAAATGTCAGCCTGTTAAAAACATGCTGGTAGAGTCTTGGACACTCCTCCTGTCAGATCCTCACAAAGAAGTTGACTCTGTCATTCCTGGTCGCTCTTTAACATACACACACAATTCTGTATGCTCTCTCCCTTTCTATTAATTTCTTCCTCCCCTACCAACTACTTTAGCTCTCAAAGACTGTATGTATTGGGTTCTAAAAGAAAGGAATCTCCTCCTGGATCAGAAAAGGGCCTCACTGGTTGCTGAAGTGAAAGATGTGGGGTTTGTGGGGAAAGGGTATTAGGACCATAATGGCGGTGGTGGTAGGAGGTCATCCTAGAGGAGTTAAGAAGAAAAAAAAATGCAGGGAGAAGGACTGGAGGTGGAAAGACAGAGTAACAGAAAACTGAGCAGGGTGGTCAGGTGCTGTAGTGAAGTCTAGCTCCGAAATGGTAGGTATATATTCTCCCACTCCTGCCTTTTTCTCCTCGGAGAGAAAACTTTCCCAATCAGAGACCCTGGGGGGTAGGAGGCGGGCAAACGCCGCTGCAGTTGGGCCTTTTGTCTTCTACCTTGGGCTTGTTGTCTTTTGCCTATCTTGGATTACAGGGTATTCGCCTAGATGAAGAGCCATTAATTACCCATTCAGTCAATATTAGGAAGACGACAAAGCTTTTTACATAGGATTAAGAAGACATCAGATTGTTCCATTAGTATATTCCTGCTCACGAATAAGCTTTCGTTATACATTTCCTTTTCCCCCGAGCCGCTCTAACAACTGCTGCATATATTAGCAGCGGGCGGTGCTGTATAACAGCCGAACCAGCCTTAAGAAACTTTGTGTACCGAGTCAGCAGCGAGGAACGCGATCTGTAAAGACCACCTTTGCGGGTAAGGATCCGCAGGGACTGTCTACCTTGGGACAATTGGTACAATTTCCCCAGGTGGTGAAAAACCACAAAGCCGTGGGGCACCTTTCCAGTGAGCTGCAGATTTGACTGGGGGCGTGCGGGGGGACAGGGAGAGGGGAGAATGGGATGGCGGAGGTCGGGGGTAGGAAAGAAAATGTAAAAATTCTCCTCACCCCTATTTCGTTGCTTTTTCCTCAAGCCTCATGCCCCCTTCAGCAAGCACCTGTCCCTTCGGCGCTAGCCACAGTTAGAGTTCTCCACCTTTTCTCTACACATCCCCTTCTTTCTGACAAGGCTCAGGACCTTGGTCACTAACCCACGCAGCACCATTTTGCGTTTTGCTACAGACGGTCTGGGTTGATCTCGCTGGTGTCTGTGTTAGGATTAAAATCGCTTCATAACGGAGAGGAAAACGGGGTTATTTGCTTTCAGGGGGTATATTAGGAGTCCACGTAGTATATGCTCCGCAAACATTCCCTGATTGACTGAGAGGCGCGGGGGCGGGGCGGCGGAGAGGAGTCTGTGGCTGCCGAGGCGGCCAGGGTTAACCCAGGTCCTTCGAAGAAGGCTGGGACCGAGCTGCTGCCGCGTGTGAAGGTGTGTGTCGCGGCTGGAGGTGCCACAACGGGCCGTGGAGCCCACCTCCCAGAGGGAGGAAGTCTGTGCACACCAGAGACTTCGGTCGAACACTTTCAGCCCATCCACTGGGCCAAAGCTATTTAACAACGTGTTCCTGAGGGAGGCCCGGGGAACAGGCGTCAGGTCCAAAGGGGCTGCAGCGCAGTCCGATTTCAGCACGGAACCCAGAGCCGCTGCCCTGAAACGTTTTGAGCCAGTGACAGGGGAGGGTCAATCCGTCCTCCTCCTGAAGGTGAAGACCATTTTATGAGTTCCACAAGATGAAGGCACCTTTCAGGACCCTCAAAGCAAGAAAAGCCAAAGAAAGGCCTCTTTACTCTAGGGGGTCATTCTCAACTGGCTTCTGCACCATCTTCTGCTAGCTGCGTCCGTCCACCCTCTCAAACCTCTGGCTTTTAGGGGTCTCCAGTTGCTCTCGTGCTAGCCCCGTTTCGGGGTTCTATCCAGGCTGGGCATCCTCCCAATGGGTATCAAGGACACTGGGAGTCACTTGGGAAGGAAGGCAGAGCCTGGACGGCTTAGAGGTGGACTCTGCCTATACAGAACGTTTAGTCTTTAACGAGGACATGGTATTTTGGGGGGTTGGGGAGCAGAGGCGGAGAAGGTAGCGTTATAGACTATCATGGTCCTTTAAAGAAATCATATGTCATTGTGAGCTTTTTTCTCTTTAAAAGCAAAGAAAAACTTAAAAAAATACAAGAAATAAATCCTTTTGTTTTACAAGCAGGCTGTGGTCAGGACTTTGGATATTCCAGAAGTTAACTTATAATCAGGGAAGGATAGGTACTCTGTCAACTTTTCCTTCAGCAGTGCTATAACTTTGCCCATTCACATGTGATTTTTTTTTTGTTTTGTCTACTAGTTCCTTAAAAGCCAATTAAATTAAGATTTTCAGCATTTCTTCTCATTACATGCCTTTTCGTAATTAATGGCATTAAACGTGTTTGGGCAGCAATTTTTCTTTTCGGTCTAAAAGTAGAAAACAGACACATTGAGTGTAGGGGAAGAGCCTTTCACGTGCACTAAAATAGTGCGGGCCTCAAAGTAATGGTTAAGAAAGCAATCATTCACTATTTCTAGTTCTTTATTAGCTAGTTACCGAAAGAGAACGACCAGGGGTGCCTGCCAGGCTTGTGACTGGCGCAAGCAAGACTCCTGGGCTCTTAGCCGTTTCCTGCTGACATACGAGGATCCCATCCCACCGTAGGCTTCTCCACCTGTCCTCAGAATGCATTCCCCATGTCTAGGAAACCCGGGGTGGGGACTGGGGGAAAGAGGAGACATTTTGTGTCTCTCTGGCTCCCCGCACAATAAGAAATGTCAGCCTCGGCTTGGCGACTGCGAGCCCGCCCTGCGCGAAGCGAGATTGAGGAGATCCTCTAGTCTGACCGGAGCCAGGGCTGAGCCCGCACAAAGCATTCTCCCCAGAAGTCATCGCTGCTCTTGATTTTTAACCATATCCCAAACATACTACGGTCTAATAATTTATTTTTACTACCGATTATCAAACAGAAGAAGAATTTAACACAATCTAAATGACAGAAATCACACGACGTTATCTCTGCATTGCCCCCATTTAACCCCATGGGGTTAATCTCGGACAAGTGAGCGTTTAACTGGCCCAGCAGGGCGACTGGTGGTGTAGTGCAGTGTCCAGGCGTGAAGCACCAGATCACTTTAGACGCTCCATTTCAACAAATGATCATTTTCTCTCAGATTCACGGGGAAACTCCAATGCAAGATCTTTGTTTTCTTCTTAGTAATACGATTTGTTTTTTTGGCCGGGGTCATAAATCGTCCCCCTCCATCCCATATTACATTTGTATTCTTACACTTTAATCCGGAAAGAGGGGGTTAGGGGCTGAGGGCTGTGGGGGGGCTTTATCTGCTCACATTATCAAAGGTCAACAGCCTCCTAAGGCTAGGCACTTATTCACTACGGAGTCAGGAAAATAGAGGAACAGTAAATTTGAGGTTCCCCCCGCCATGTATTTGAAAAGAAAGACATCTTCCCTCCTCCATCCCTTACACGCGCGCACACACACACACACACACACACCCCTACAGAACAAGTTTCAATTCAGGAAAGGCCTGTGGCATAGGTTGGAGACTTTTTTAACTTTTTACTTAAGCCTGCAGACCTCCTCTGGCAATGTCCCTCGACCCCTCAAGAGTGAAACCAGCCAATCAAGCAACGATATCGCCAAAACCCAAGGCCTGGCAACCAGTACTTTAGGCAGGTTCGCGTCGACAGGGGCAAACCTCCATTCTACCCTGGGCTGCTAAGCACAGTGGCTGCCCTCCAGCTCTGCAGGAATATTGTCAGCCCGCCTCCCCTCCCTCAACCAGCCAAAGCAAACCTTCGCCAACTCAAGTTTCCCGTGTTTGCCTCCCGCGATAAACCGCGCACCCACAAGTCTGGGTGGGGCGTGGCTGAGAGCCTGAGGGGTTGAGTAGGCCCTGGTGGTGTTGGGCGCAGTGGGACATGACGAGCGACAGAGGTCGCTGTTGGACCACTTTTCCACGCCAGCCAAGGCGCCGAGCTTTGCTGGAGAGTGCGAGGGGATCAGACCACAGGGAGAGAGCGAGAGGGAGGTGTTGGGTCTCAGGAGTGCAGTATAATTTGGGGAAAGGAATTAACGTCCCTGAGACGGCTGCTTCCCGTCCCACCCAGAGGCCGAGTGTCTAAATTCAAGCAGCAGGCGCGCCAGGTCTGGCGGCCTCGCCTCCTTGCGCTTCGCCCGAGGCCCAGAGTCCCAGAGGCGGGTGCCCAGCGCGCGGCCTGCGCTTCCCTCCCGGCCTTACCATTGGCGCCAGGATGCTGCCGCGGGAAGAGCTTGCTGCTGGCTGCCTCTTTTCGGCTCTCAGGAGAGTCCGTGAACTCGACCTTTTTGATTTCGGAGTCTTTGGAGAAGAGACATTCAACGGCCGCCGGCTGCACGCCTGGGCCACGCGCGCGCCCGCCCCACGTGCGGAGAGAGGAGCCCCGGACCGTGGCCGAAAGGAGCCGGGGACGGGAGGAGGGGGAGGGGCGAAGCAGGCCGGAGGAGAAAGAGGGACAAAGAGCAAAGACCCAGTTAGAGGAAAGAGCGGACGGCATCCCCGTCCCCCGGACCCTCTGGCAACCCGGGGCATGATGGCGTACTCTCTCTGCGCCTCCCCGGCTGCCCGCGGTTCCAGTCGGGAGGAGTAGGATAGGGGGCTTCGGTATACAGCGCGCCGCTGCTTCCTTGTCCACCGCCCCGCCACAGAGAGAGGTCACTGGCGATTTGGTTCTGATTTCCTTCCTGCCCAGGCTGGCCCCTCGGGAAAGCGCCCCTCGCTGGGGCCTCACCGCAGGGCCGGTGCCCTCTTGCCGCCCTCACGTGGCGCGGCCTCCCGTCCGATGACCCGGGCAGGAGAAGGGGGCTCTTACCTAATTGCACACACGCCGACACCAGTTTGCGGCAGTTGGTCTCCATTCCCCGTTATCTGCAAAACAGAAGAGAAGGAAGGCTGTAAGAAGCGGCGACCATCGAGCGCGCAGGGCTCAGATGGGACTACCCGTTACGCTAGCTGTTAGGCGCCTACTGTGTGCAAGACTTCAGGCGTGTTTTTCCGACCTGACAGCCTCTGTCTGTGCAGCAGCGTCTCCAGCCTAGCCTCGGGCCCATGACATCTAGATTTTATCAAGAGGGCATCTCCATCTAGAGTTGCCGCAAAAGGGCCCAGAGGTTAGAGGACTCTAAAACCACAGTGTGCTGGAGAGGCTGTGGACCTACTTTCAAGAATCTCGGTGCCGGGGTTAAGAACCCATCTGAACGCGATGGCAGGGGGAGTGGGTGGGTGGAGAGGACTTTTCTCTTTGGGAAGTTGTATGCAAAGACCACCCTTCAGTGCTTGTCCATTAGTCGGAGCTCAGCAAACATTTGCACAAAGTCAGAGCCAACGTGCTCCTATCCTAGACAGCAGTTTCCCTCGGTTTTCTGTAATTCTGAAACGCACGAGCTCTTGGCCTAGGTTGTTCCAGGAGCGAGCAGACTTCGGGCCTCTCATCCATCAGGAGCCGCTTTTCCATATTTAGCCACACTTTCTCCTAGAGATACTAACCCGGCCATTTATTTACCCTAAAGTATGATTTAAGATCGCAGAGAGACACCGGGTGGACTGAGCGAGACTGAGGAGAGCAGGGCAAACGTTCTTGGAGGGTTTACTGCCCGACCAGGACGGAGAAAGAGCCCTGGTATAACTGCTACCCAGTTCTCCCCCTTTCTCTCCCGGGCAAGTCAAATCTTTTTCACGTTTTCAACCACAACGCAGCGAGCCAAGCATTTAACGCGCTCCCCCTTATTTGCCACAGGCAAGTCGGGAGAGGTGGGTCTCGAGGGGCTCCACCCGGTGGGTAGAAGAGCCGCGGCTGCTTTAAAGACAGAAGAAAAGAAGGTCCAGGGCTCCCTAGGCCCCTTCGATCTCAGCGCCTGCCTCTCTCCACGCTAACCAGGGTACGCCGGCGACCGCAGGGCCCACTTCGCGCGGGTGCGGGGATTGGGGTGGGAGGAGGCATTGTTGGGTTGGCGGAGGCACAGAGGCGGGGCAGGGAGCTGTGGGCCTGCCTGTGGCCTGAGTCGCGTTTCCCTGCGTCTCGGCCTCTCCTGAAGGGAGCGGGTCCCTGGGAGCCTCTGGCCAAGGTTGCTGCCTACAGGCGCTGTGGCGTGGGGATCCAGGGTGGGCACCGCCAGGAGGTTCCCCCACCCGCTAGCGAGAACACGGGCAGGGACTCTGCCGATTCGATCCTTGTGGGCCCGTGGGCCCAGAAGTAGCAGTTTGGAGGCTCCAGATTTAGTGATTCTGCAGTAAAATCACAGGATTAGTCCCTGATTGAGATGTCTGTTCGTGAGATATTACAAAATTCATTATCACAGCTTTCTACTAACTCGATATGAAGTAACACAGATGGGATTTTATTAGTCCAGACTTCAAATGTTTACTTATGATAATTTCAGAGGAAATTTGCATGTCATCATCATTTCGATAATCTTTTTTTTTTTATATGTCTGAACTGGCTGCATTATTAGCTGGTAGCCGGAGCACTGCAGATGGTAACTGCAAATAGTTTTTATTTATTTATTTTTTTAAAGAATGAAGTATACAAAAGAAAAAGATTGGGTTGCTCAGTATAAAGTCAGTCAATTATTACACATTCTTCCCCCCACTTCCCCCTGCTTCAGTACTGAAGACCAAACAAAGCAATACAAAACAAATCTTCAAGAACTCATAGAGCTCCACTCTAAGGACTGAAAAGAAGGTCAAGGCGTGTTCCTTAACTCACTCCTACATGTCCTTGTGACTTGGAGATTTATTTTGCAGTCAAAATGAGCCTTGAGACCTGCATTTTTATGCTTCATTTAATGACCAGGCCTACTAGAAGAACGGAGTCTAAATAACTGGGGAAAATAATTTTTTGAAAAGAGACCCCCAATTCCCGCCTGCTGATCCTTAAACTTGCCTTATCAAGGCAAGTCTTCTCTGAGAAATTTGGCTGCCAGACTTTGGGACTGGCTTCAATGGCTAATCTCACAAATTGAGATGGGAGACTTTTCCTGATGGGACGTAGTTCTCACTCCCAAAGTTCATGTTCTGGTTGGAATGTATATGCCAAGGAATCTTGTTTGGGCCAACTGGGGTTTTATATTGTGAACACGCAAAAAGCACTACACGGCTAATGGAGGACGCGGAACCATGGCAAAGCAGGCAGGCAAGCCCTAAGAAATAAAATAATTTGCTTAAAAATAATTTCTGATGACTGCTGCAAGAATGAAAGTGCAGGAAAAATACAGTTCGAATAATCCCAAATCCTTTCACATCTCCTCCCTTTTCGTTCACTTTGTTACCCCATAACAAAATCTTTAATGGAAAGTTTAAAAATAAACAGCACAGGAGCATGTGTTTTAAATGAATTAAATTGTGAAATTAGCCAGTAAATTAATTTGTAGTAAGTAATTATTTAAGGAAATTAAAATACTGCCCAATTCAGTTACGTATTTTACCATGTGTACGCGTTCTTTATAACCAATTAATATAAGTGCTTTAGGAACATGTGAAGACAAACACGCTTAACTTAAGGAACAAAGCACCTAAATAATTGAAGTGTAATTTTGCTGAGTTAAAGTAAAACATCCATAAATGAAATAGCTATTTAATTTTTTAGGGAAAGTTTGATTGTTGAAGTCTTGTATGATCATGTTACATCAACAAAAATCTTCAATTTATTTTGCTTATGTGCTTTGTTTTCTTGATATTATTGGCATTTGAATTTTAGATGGATTTCTGCCAAAATGATATTTTGTGTGATAAAAGCATCTTTAGTTTTGATTGATGGACTAAAAAGAATGCAAGGAAATTTCTCTAAATCAGATTAATTTTTCACAAAAATATTTTAGAATGTATGAATTCTGATATTTAAATTAATAGTAGTAAAAGTTTTCTCCGTTTAGTTTAGTAAGACAATACTCACACAAAAGTAAAAAAATCACAGCACCCTATGAGAGTTTGATTTCTAAATTGCTTAAGAAAGTAAAGTGATTAAACTGGAAAAGAAGAACATATTTCTGAGGTTTAGAATCGAAATTTTTTTTCTTAATCTCCAGTTGGAAAATAATTCTCTGCATCCATTTAAAATGTATCTTCTGAAGTGCGAGATTGGAGTTGACTGGTGATCAATTTAAAGGAGTTATAATCCAAAGAAATGGTGCAAGCTTGGCATCCAGGCCTGGCTCCCAGGTAATTCGCTTGGGCCTGAGAGGTCACTAACTGCCAGTTAAGATGGAATCTTTTTCTTTTCTTTTCTTTTCTTTTTCCCCCAATGGATAACAATGGGAAAGGGGCTAATCTTCCAGTAGCTGAAACTTTGTACCCAGCCCTTTATCTTGAGAATGCTAATCCTTGGCCCCAGGATTTGTTCCTGCAGTGTTGGCACCGAGATTTAAGGGAAGATACCTCATTTTAAATGCCAGCCATGGTCGAGCTTCCCACTCGACTTCAGCACCCGGTAGATTGTTAGTGTCTGTGGCGGGGGACGAAAGGAACAGGGCTTTGCAAGGTCTGTTTGCCAACTGCGTTACCTTGGGCGAAACGCAGCCCCAAAAGCCACAAATCACCTACGGTGAAGATTCTCCGAAGTGGAACAAATTTCCAGACTCGCATTATCTCACATCCCTGCGGGATAGATGGCCTCCACTTACCGGCTACCGGGAGAGAGCTGCTGTCTCCGCGTCCCACTGCTTCCCGGGACAATTTCCAGCGAGCCGAGGCTCCGGCTGCACGGCAAGCGCCCGAAAGCCGGGCCTCAGAGGACTGCAGGGCTCCTGAGGTTGCCAAGTTCCTAAGGAGTCCACGGGTGCGCAGGGGCCTCCGAAATCTAGCCGCCACTGGCAGTTTCTTTCTGCTCCTCTCCAGCTTTCTCGCTCGGTCTCGCACTCTCTCTCCCCTCCCTCCCTCTCATCCCTCTCTCTTCCCTCTGCTCCTGCTCCGTGTGGGGAGTGACGTGACGTCAGCAGAGATTCCACCAAACTCCACTGCACAGTGGCGCGCGGGCGGCCGGCCGAGCCCGGCTGAGCGGCTGGCGATACAGGAGCGAGCACAGCGCCCGGGCGAGCGCCGGGGGGAGCGAGCAGGGGCGACGAGAAATGAGGCAGGGGAGGGAAGCAGAGGCCGGCGGGCCGAAGAGTCGGGAGCCGGAGCCGGGAAAGCGAAAGGAGAGGGGACCGGGCGGGGCACTTAGGAGCCAACGGAGGAGCAGGAGCACGGACTCCCACTGTGGAAAGGAGGACCAGAAGGGAGGATGGGATGGAGAAGAAAAAGGAATCTGCGCCAAGCTGGCAGCCCTAATAAATCAGAGGGGGAGCGCCAGGGCAGCGGGGAGACAGAAAAGCACTTCTGGGGAGCAAAATCAGGACGGGCTGGGAGGAAGCGACAGGGAAAGTGGCCAAAGAGACGGAACAAAGGACAATGTGCATGGGTTTGTTTGGGAAGAGGCGCGTGGAGTGTGGGTGTGAGCGTGCGTGTATGACCTTCTTTCAGGCCTGCAGAGTTGAGGAAAGAGGTCACAGCAAAGGACTGCGGCGGGAGGAAAGTGAGGGACCGATAGAGGGCGGGAGTGGAGGTGGGCGCGGTGGGGATGGGAGAGGATGAGTGAGGAGAAATCTGAAGAATGGAGTGAGCTAGTGGGAGAGGGTGGGAGGGCCACAACCGTAAGCGAGCGAGCTAGGCTTGTCAGCTGGGTAAGGCCGGGACTCTGGGCCCAGCTTAGCGGGACACCGCGCCCGAGGTCAAGGCGGGTGGACTAGGCACGCTGAGAGTGTCGGCGCGCAGGTGGGCACGGCCACGCACTGACCGGTGTTCACGAAGGGTTTGCGCTGGACAAGGCTCAGATGCTCATAGAGTCTAGAATTTCCTCTGCTGTACCTACATTCAACAAGTTCACCCTGGGTCACGGATATCTCATTTTTTAAAATGACGAGGTTAAGGTTCCTGGCGAGGATGGTATTAAATTGCACGGGATGGAAGTGGGGGTGGGGGAGAGAGTTTCCCTCAACTCCACATTTGTTCCTGTAAAGCAAAGAGTATGTGAAATTACAGGGGATATTCTCATCCGAAAAGTGTGCCTTACTTCTGAACCCTGATTTTCTGATTTCTTGACTTGAGCAAAGACGTGTATTTCGGTAGTAAGCAGGATATTTTGGCTCTATCCTGCCTTTGAGTGGAAGGACTATAAATATAATTCGCCTGGAGGACCAGGTGTGAAGGCTTCTGCCAGGCATATGGGACAATGTTTTTTCAATCTCAAGGGCATCCTGTTAATGTATGTTTTTGGAAAGTGTTAGAACACAGCCATTGCTCCTGGATTCAGGTTTTCCCACTAATATTAATTCCTGCTTGGGAGCAAAACTCAGGCCCTCTATTAAAAAGACCTCTCTTTGGTCCCTAATTGAGAATAAAGCTCTCTCTAAAAGTTGTATCGCTCTTCCTACATCAATATATCAATATTCACAATTTTAGGAATATATAATGACTCAGGAGAATGTGCATAAAATAGATACATTTTAAAAAGCCTGGTGCTTAAAACTAACCCTAGTCACTATATAGGTGCTGGCTTTCCCTACTTTCGGGGGCTGTCTGGAACATGTTATGTGTTTTCTTGAATTACTCCGTGTTTTGAATTCATTTGAGTTAGCAGTAAAAACAGGCAAACAAACTTGCTCAATTTGTTTTGAGTGCTAAATCCCTTCACTTTGAAATAGCTAACAGTCGACAGATGGACTCATTTTATGGAAAGGGTTAGCCTCTTCAGCCACGAAGAAAACCGATGAGAGATCTACATTTTAAGCCATTTCTAACCTCCACATAACATCCGTGAAAACTCAAACTTTCTCTCTTTACCCAGTGGAAACTCAAAGCAGTGTTATTTAAGGGGAGAGAAATGAGGGGGAAAATGCCCACGTGCTGTTTAATTGTATTTCCTCTCTGACTCTGAGAATTTCTATTTTTGGTTTTTGAAATCTCACCGAGGCAAGAAAATCAAATTTATTCAACAAGTCCCACAGCTGAACTCTAATTACAGGACACCGGAAAATGCAGTCCGAGAAAGACATTTTCACCTCTGCCCATCGACGATTTTCGCAGCCTCCCCACTCCTCTGAGTAATGGGCTAATATAACCCTCTCTTTTTTTCTTTTCATTTTGTAGAGATTAAGAGGCGCTCGTAGCAGAACGGCCTCGCCTTCAGCTGGTGGCGAGGAAAGGCAATCTTACGGAAAAGTTGGAAGAGAATGAGAAAACCAAAGACAGAAAGATTCAGAGACCCACGGAGAGACACAGGGAGAGGGAAGGGAGTTGCGGTGGAAACACGCACAGATATGCGCGTGCAACTCCCTCCCCTCTTTCAGGTTTCAGAGGTTTGCAAACCAGGGCTGAGAGGAAGGGGCTTGGGAAGCTCACGTTCCCCTCGCCCCCCCTTCTGTCTGGACTCTCGCCCGCCAGGGGCTGGTTAACCCCAGTCCCGGCCGCCGCAGACACTGCACTGAGCTTTTGGGTCCTCGCCTCGCCCAGCGCCAGTGCAGCTGAAGTGAGCAGCTGGTGGGAAATGCAAATGGCTCCTGGAGAAATAGAAGATACAGAATGATTCTCATTCCCTCCTCGAGTGTGTGGAAGGAGCTGGACATACGTTTCACGCTCCTAATCCTTCTTTTACATTTTTAGTCATACTCCTATTAAACAACTAATTAATGCCCAGAATCACCAGGGAATACATTAGGCATGCAATCGTAGAAGCAGGGTACTGTGGGGCTACAAACCACCGAGCTGATTTAAGACGTGGATTTTAGGTTTTTCCCTTGTCAAAGCAGTAAAGGAAGAGTGGGCCGTGGCGACTGTATTTAGATTTCGATTACTTCAAATTAGAAGGGGGTGGAGGGAGCGTCCAAGCAAAGCAAGCAATTCTCTGCCCTGCAGATGTAAACAAGATTGTAGCATCAAAGGTACAAGCTCCTTTAGGGCAAGATCGCCTGGACTGGGAGCCTGGGGAGGGAAAACACTAACCTTACGTATCTGTGAATTTCAAGGATGTTACGCTTTTACATAAACAACTCCAGTGCGGATCCTCTGGTAATCCCTGGGAGTAATCCCACCATTCTAGAATATTAAAACTTTTTTTCCCCGTCAAAGAGTATATCCTTTTTATTTCCTCAAAATCTTGAACTATGTTTAAAGATAATAGTCTTCCAGTAAACTAGAGCATTGGACCATTTCCTTCACCCTTTCCTACAGACATTTCGATGATCTGATTTTAATGTGTGGGTGGCACAGGGAATTAAAAACAGCCCACAAAACTAAGCTTAGGTGCAACAGTGCTGGCTAAGTGGGTTCAGATAATTTTTAGTGAGAATCTCATTTACACTCCTCCCCACAATATGTTGAGGCAAGTGATAGAACTGTTAGAACGGGAATCAAATTGGAAAGCTCAGGGAGGACAACAATTGCGTGATCAAAGTGGGGCAAAACCGTGGACAAATATGGGGTGACCTCCGCCAACTCCCTCTCATCCAAGAGTCAGGATTTGGGAAAGGTACAGTATTATTTCAGAGCCCGCTGTGACGGGCTGTGCGCTACCATTTACTTTCTTCACTCTGGATTATGATCTCAACCCTGGCAAGCAATTTCCCCAGCTCCTTATCTGACAACAAGCGAGTATGTAAATACCAATGGCTAGCGATGTTTAACTGCCTCAAACATTATTGATTTGTTGGCTGTTCTAAATTGTCTTCCTAGTCCAGGTCTTGTTTCCGAATTGTCTATTCTAGAGGTTTGATCCATGCCTCCGATGCTACAATACAATAATTGTTTTTTTTTTTTAAAGGCATTTAAGATGAACCAATTGATTTGCATATAAATTAAAATTACTCTGCGTTGCCTATTCCAGTGTTTTATAATCATTTTGAAATTAGTACTTAACCACTTGAGCTAAAAGAATATATAAATGTCTGTATTGACTCACTAATGAATTACCCAATTAAAACGTCCGGGAAATGCTGGGCGCTGCAAAGATTGTTAAATCAAGACATATTACAGGAGGGATGAAGATTAGAAAGGTAACAGACCAATATCTGGAACTCAAAACGGAGTTTCCGGTGATTCCTAGCTTTAATTATGGAGCAGGGGTCTTTCTCTTCTGTTGTTAAAAAGATTTTGTGCTTGTTTGTGAGTGCATTCAAGTGGAAGGAGAGCTCACAAGGCTACGGTGGCTCAGGCCCTTTGCTCGGACTAGGACCTTACAGTTCTAACTCAGGAGCGTTAAACTCTGGAAGACTCCGGGGCAGCCCTTGGAGGTGCGTGGCCCCGCAAGCCGCCAGGCCAAGCTTCCTCTTTTTGTCTGCCCCTCCGGCAGGCTGGGCGAGCTATTGCAGTGAGCTTTCCGCGCAATCGAAGAGCTGGAACCAGAGCCCACATTTAATAGATATGCTAACTGAGCACTTACCTTCGTCCTGAGAATAGGAATAAAAGGTAGCTCTTCTTAAGAGAGGCAGTGCAAAGGCACGCTATAGGAGTTCAGAAAAGGCTGGCGGCGGGAAATCTGTAGCCTGGGGGCTAGTCAACATCTCCTTTCATTTCAAGCACTTATTGATTTGCTGTTGTCATCTTTGGCGACGCAGAAGGACACTTGAAAGAATTTCTGATGGGGCTCTGATCTGAGAAAGGAGGTGACCTGCCCAGGCTCCCACCAAATTCTTAATTACCACATCAGCTGCTTTTTTTTTATCCCCCACCCGACTTCCTTCCCCCATGGCAACTGAGTTTGCTTATTCTTAACTTTTTAATTATTCAGAAACTCCTTACCGCTCAGTGGCTTCCCTTCTTCAGCAGTTTTCTATTTGAACCTTTTCCCCCTTTCCGTGGTAGGGCCTGTATATTGATCCCTCTGACCTTTGGCACATCTGTGTCCTCCGAAATCTCTCAATCTTTTCAGATTTGAGGATGGAAGGCTCCACCCTCTCCACTGTGTGCACACATTCAGAGATATGAAAACTTACACAGACTGCCTTCAAACCCAGGGGATCTAACAGATGTTCCCTTTCCAGTTTGTCTCTTGAAATCTGAAATGCCTGCCTGATTCCAACTTGGATACCACTCTCTCTTGCCCTTCCTTTTTCAAAGCAGTTTGGACATGTGTACAAGTGTGCCCAGAGCATCTCCACCCATATTCTTTACCAAACTGTAAATAAAGAAGAACTAATGAAGTAGATTGGCATATAGATTGCATCAAGAACCAGAATCCCCGGTTTCTGGATTCCCCATTCAATTCTGGCTGTCATCTACATTGAGAGAGTCATTCCGAGCAGAGGCCCATAGAAACCTGCATTGTGGGACAACAGGTAAAGCCACAGTAAAAAGTGGAATAATTTTAAAGTCATTTCATTAGCATGTAAATTGTATTTCTGGGTTTTGTTTGTAACCACCTAGTTTTAGCATACACAGAATTAGACAGGAAAAAATAGGTCAACACAGTTATTAGTACTAGGGAAGACAAAGTCCACGGGCTCATCAGTGAAAAGAAGATCCCCGAAGTCTGTAACTTCTGATCTTTTAATTTAATTTATAATTGTGGGAAGGAATAAGACACCAACTGCTTTATGTATTTCATTTACATCGATCAATTTGTGTTTCCATCAAAAGCAGTTATATAGAATTTCTTTTAACTTCTGGTAGCAAGTTCAGAAAATAAAGCTTACAGCCACTTGGAACTGGATACATCTCTTGAGCTGACCATTCCTGTAAGTGCAGGAATATAATATAGTTCTTCTATGGTCTTTTTGTACTCTTTCAGGGTTTGCGAGTCCTTATCAGGTCTGACATCACTGTTTGGGTCTACATTAATTAAAAGCAAATTTGATTTCTATGCTGATTTTAAAACAGCCTATTTGGCCAGCACAATCTTGGTTTTCAAATTACAAAAACCTTTTAATACACAAAGCTCCCAGTTTTTGCCTCCTTTAGCTCCTTGCTCCTTCAAAACTTCTATTTTAATTGGTGTAAGTAATAATAATTTGTATTACTATTTGTACTTCTTTCATTTTTTTGGAGATTGGGCTGGCTTTCAGAGAGAACACCAGCATCACCACCACCACAAACAACAAAATCTAAAAGTGAAGCCCTTTCTTGCATGATAATTGGTACTTGGAATGCTTCTGACTTACTCAATGTCATCTTAGAAAGGTACCTTGTAAACTTTCTTGGAATTTCTAGCAAGAGTTTATAGTAACTGGAACAACTTCTCTCTGGGAAGATATCCTCTTTGATGGGCTTTCAGTTTCTGGAGGAATAGATTGAGAGTAATTAGCGCGGGAGGGGACATTGGAAGTTGGCAGCTATGTCAGCTGAAACAAGCCTAGGTTCAGTGAGGTGATTGATGCTGTGGTTGATTCCCCACCCCGAGTTTCTCTTTAATTGGGGCACTGACTTTTCCCACTATGGGATCCCAAGGCACTTGGTGTGTATGCAGATTCCTCCCTCCTGGTCTTTACCATGTGGTTTCATAGCAGGTCTCTGGTTCAACGATGTTTTATAGTCATAGCCCTCATATTCATTATCATGATCTCAGTGTTTAGGCTTTAATGTATTTATATGAAAGCTGCTTTATTAGTAAGCTGGAGTACACAGGAGAGATGGGGGCAAGTAAGGACTCAGCAGAACTCAAATTCAGACATGTTTAAATGGCTTTGACTGTGTAAAGTGTGGCAATGCTTCCTGCTGCCCTAGCTTTCTACTCTAAGCTTCACGTGTCCTTTGGCTAATGAAGTGTGATATAGGCCACATGGTAGGAATAATAGTATTTGTTGAGAACAAAGTGAAGCCAGGAAACCTGATATATACAAAATGCATCTAGTAATTTGAATTAGTAATAATGGTAATAACTAATATTTACAGAGTGCTTAGTTAATCTAGCTATTGTACTAAACAGTTTTGTATTGACAATCACACTTATTCCTACTACAAGGTAGCTACTGTCATTTTACAAATGAGGACAGTGAGGTTTGGCATGATTGTGTCACTGACCCAAGGTCAACCAACAAGCTTATAACCACTGGAAGCCACAGTGGATAGGATATTGCTTCAGGTCACATAGTCAGTAAGTGGCACAGTGGGAATTTGAATCTAGGTTTGTCTAACTCCAAAGTCCAAAATGTTAACTAGTACGCTGAACCAACGGCAACCAGAACCAGAAGATCAGGGGCCTCTGGGGGAAAGAAATACAGAACTTACATATGGAATATTTCATAAACAAAAGAAAAATGTAGAGACAGGAAAAGCAAATATATTTCTTGTGGGATGGAGAAAGTCAGAAATGTTTTAAATGCTAAAAAGGAGGAAATGAGAAATGATTGGATGAGAAAGCAGAAAAGTCAAACTCCGGTATTTGTCCTGGGCAGTTTAGGAAGAGAAAGGTTAGCTCAGGGATATTCCTGAGCCATAGGAAAATGAATGCTTTAGTTTGGCCTTAGCCTAATATAGGATCTCAGGAATGTGGTTTACTAGAACTGTTTCCCAATAATTCCAAGGGAGAATAAAATCTCTGAATTAGGTTTAAGTAATTTTATTCCAGAACCAAAAAGAGATGGAAGTAAGGTCCGAGTAATAAGAACATCTATATTGCAAGAACATGCAAGTTGAGTAGGACCGAAATCTAGAAAAACCTGTTAGGAATCTGGTTATTGTGTTAAACCATGCCACATTCTAAGTAGAAATCAGATTTTTATTATCATTACTTACCTAGATATAGTTAGCAACTCTATTATTGTAGTCAAGTCATTTGAAATTTTAAGAGGAATGACTTCTTATGCTGAAGAAGACATCTTGGGTGGAAGGGTGTCAGGAGACAAATGCAGTGCAAATATAGCGATTTCAAGGACATAGCCTGTGGGGAGCAACGCTGGACTACGTATCAGTTGTTGGTGGTAGAATGTTAGCTAAGGGAGAACACCAGGTAGCTTTCTACAAGGTCGAAAGACAGTGACTGATCCCAAAGGTTATTCCCAATTCAGGTTTGTCCCATTATTGAAAATGATCCAAAATTGGCTTATTTTGGCCTTTTGCAGGAGGGATAGATAAATATAATTTGTATGTATGGCTTTTCAGTTTTAGGAAGCATAGGAAGAGAATGAAAGAATCAATCTAGTCTCCTGTTTTTTGGTAGAAACTCTCATACCTGTGCCGTTGTTGCAGGAATTCAAGACTATCTCCTCCAGAATGCTGTGCTATTTTTGAAAGTAAGGCTTGAGGGCACACAGAGCCTTATTTTCTATCTCTACACCATGGATCTCATTGTATTTTTCTAAATGGGAAAGAGAAATTAGAATTCATAGAAAGTAAGGTCTGGAAAGGATCTAGAGGGTACTCCTCTCCCTCAGCCTATGTTTAAATTACTTCCAGAAATATAGGCAGCTACCCTTTTCAGCAAAGAGCCTCCTACAGTCCCTTGGTAGTGCATTCTTATGCTTCATAATTTCACAACTGCACTGTATATCTGCTGACTGAACTCCAAGTGCTGAAAAAAATGATGTCACATCAAAAAGCTCTAATTAGTAGGGAGCATGTTTTCCAGAGTTCTCCAAATATTTCATGTCTTTACCCTAAAAAAGATGAAAATATTATTAGCCTCATTTAACAGATGGAAAATTGTGTCACAGAGACTTTTAGAGAGTAACACCTGGTTATGCAGTGTGATGCCTGAAAGAACTAAATTAAAAACAAAGTCAGGAAATTCTATGTTCAGGGCTTTCCTAGCAGACACGTCACTTCTTGGGGGCTGGTTATTATCTTTCTGCCTGAGTAAAGTACATGTTTGATTGTAACTCTATCTGTCCTTCTGTTTGTCTGCCTGTGAGTAGTTTATCTTTTAATCCATCAATTTATCTTCTTGCTATTTTTCAAAACACTGTAAGTTAACCAATGTTGATAAAATTTCACCCTTACCATGAGTGCTACTTGAGCAGATTGAGATGGTTGTCATATTTTTCAAATATCACGTGTAACAAACAGTGCTGCTACTGTTTTGGCATCAGGACTTTGTTCTTATCTGGAAATTGTACAGATACTACACCTTTTGTCATGACAGGGCCACTTCCACTTATTAGGACTTTTGATATTTGTACTGTCACTTGGGAGAATGTTGATCATTTTGTTCATGCCACTCTTGAGGTTATAACAACTGCTTTTCTGTTTAGCTGCGTCTTTTTTTCCACAGGTGAAAGTAGTCTTTTTCTCATGCTTAATTTCAAGAAACTGGTGCTTCACTGAAAGATGTTTAAATTTCCTGAAAGAAAATGTTGGAACAAGAATACTTTGTCATGTACTGTCCTTATCTGAGTATTAATGTTCTTTCAAATTCATATGCTCCCCAACTTTTTGAGAATTTCTTTTTCCTGACTGTAATTTATGAATCAAACGTGATCGTAATCTTCAAAATATCATGTTATCCACAATAAATATATACAATTTTTATTTGTCAATTAAGAAAAGCAATAGGGTTCTTACTCCTGTTTTTGATATTTGCTCTTTGTATCCTCTCCTTAAGGATTTCCTCTCTTTTCTCAGAGATGTATTCACTGAGAGCATTTTGTTATTTTTCTCTCCCCGCAGCCATGCATGGTTAAAGCTGTGTTCTTGAAATTCTTTATTTTCTTTGTTACAATTGATAGCTCATTCTGCTTTTCATTAATTCATTAATGTCATTCTACTGGTTTCTGATTTACACAAATCAAATAGAATCTAGAAAACTCAATAAAAATAAAAATAATGTCTTCCATTCTGAAAATATTTATTTATTGTTTTCCTCTAGGGTACATATATCATATTCCTTTTCCTCATATATCATATTCCTTTCTAAATCCAGAAGAATGTATTATTGAATACAGAGAAAACAATTTAAGAAAGGAAAAGGAATGACTTACCTAAAACGAGGAAAAAGCAGAGTTGAGGCCTGGGACTGTGGCTGAAGAAGATGATTCAGTTACTATCTGGTAGCTTCATTTTGTGGTAATTTTTTAAGCTGAGTTCTGGATGATGTAAGTAATATTTTTAGATGATGCTGAATTAAAAAGAAAAATTCATGGCATCTGATAACTATATGCAAATGAGCAAAGAGAAAGGAAAGAAAAGAGGTGGTTAAACTGACATGGTAGAGTTCAAGATTGGGGGAAGAAGAAAGAGTAATAGAGAGTGGAATAGTTAAAAAACAATGAAATCATGCCTGTTGCAGAAATATGAATGGAGCTGGAGGCCATTATCCTTAGCAAACTAAATCAGGAACAGAAAACCAAATAACACCTATTGTCACTTATAAGTGGGAGCTAAATGAGGAGAACTCATAGATACAAGGAGAGGAACAACAGACAGTGGGGCATATTGGAAGGTGGCAGATGGAAGAGGGAAGAGGATCAGAAAAAATAACTATTGGGTATGAGGCTTAGTACCTGGATGACAAAATAATCTGTACAACAAATCCCTGTGACAGGTTTACCTATATAACAAACCTGAACATGTGCTCTGAACCTAAGATAAAACTTAAAGAAAAAGAGAGTGGAATGATTTGCAAATTGACTTTAGCAGACTGTTTTTTGAGTCCTTTTTGTTTCCCAAATTGAATTTAAGTGGTATTACATTTTTAAATGAAATCTTTACTTCTAACTATACATGAAGTTAATTTCTCACCTTCCCAACAATTTTTTTTTTTCCACAGTCTTTTGTATTGTAAGCAATGCAGGGATTTAGTTTAAATGCTGCTAGCTTAGTTTATTTTTTAAAAAATATATGTTCTGAGAGGTTTGAGAAAACTAAGGAAGTATATTTTGTTTAGCCTTTCCAAATACTATTTCCCTGGAAAGGTATAACCCAATCAGTGAGTTAGTCCAGACCTCAGAGGGCTCCTGGAATTTGAAAGAGGGAAAAGATGAAGATCAGGCTCAAGACTATTCTTACATTGCTTTACTATCACACCAGCAAATCTGGATGTCCCGCAGGCAGGCATGTTTATGAGAGTTACTCAAAAGAGGATATGCCACCAGAAGTGCCAATTTGGTGATCACGCAGTCCATGTGGAATGAGAACTCTGCCAGGACAGAGGAGCTTGAGTTGGGAGGCTGGGGTAGAAGCATGATAACCCTCCAGGTTTCCCTCTGTTACCATGTACCAGACTACTTGCTGCCCCATGGGAACCAACATTTGTGTTCTATTTATTACTAGCTCATTGGCCTATGCCTGTCTGTCTATGGCCTATGGATAGTGAAAGATAGAGTTGAGGAGTTGGGAGTAAATAAAAATAAACGTTTTTATGTGAAATGAAAAATTAATTCTAAAACAGAATAAAATACTTATCTGGATAATATTCACTGATTTTAATTGATTTATCATTTCTGATTTCCTACTTTAGGTTATAAGCAGATACCTGAAAATTGTGAAATTGATATAAACCCAGACCTTCAAAGCAACTGATGGCCAAGGGGACTGTGTTATAATAGCCACATTTTCTTTACTAGTGTTAGGTTTTAGTTAATAAACATTACTATTGAGCTGAAAAATACCTCACTGTCTTTGAAGTCACTGACTGTGGTTTTTGCTATTATTTTGAACAATGGATTTTTCTGAGGTGGTTATTCTTACCAGGATTTTTCCTTTCTATTTGAGTTCACAGCTACAAAAAAAACACAAATAAGTTGTCGTGAAACATTTAAGAAGGCTAAATCTGATCTCTCTATCCTACTTAGAAGTAAAATGATTAAACTATATGTGGCATTTTGTTTCATTAAAGTTTTCATTTAAAAAGACAATTTAAAATAGCTACATAATTGAGAATACATTCTCTGTGCCTATACCCTGTATTCTCTATGTACAGAAATGAAAAATTGCTTAAAAAATTCAAAATAGGAGGTTCATGTGAAGCATTGCAATTTTAAATAAACTATGCTGTATAAATGTGTGCATAAATATTTATGCACATATATACATACATTATATATCAACATTTCCTCTAAGTCCTATCTGCTTATAATTTTGACAACAAAAACAAATAAGAATAGGATAAATAATAATCAAGATGGGAAAACCCTCTGACTCATTTAGACAACTCGTATGAATTCTTTAAATGTTCCCAAATTATTTATCAAAGATATTGTCTCATTTCCTAGTGAGTTCATGTAGCCTTTATTTAAGATTTAGCCCAAAATTTAACTGCACAGTTCACTCAGTATAGGATAATGCTTAAATGTGAAAACAATGTTTTATAGTTTTAGAAAGCATTCTCTGAAAGTGTTGATGAATTATAAAAATCCAAGCAATCCAGTTCAGAGATCCCCTGCCTCTCCTATCCCCAATCTCTTCATTCATAAAGGTGATTTTCCTATAATAGTAATAGCTAGTTAGAATATATTTAATAAAGGATTGACTCTTAATTTAAATAAGAGTAAAGTCCCTATGGTAAGATTCTTAGTAAGGGTTATGAGGGAGCTTTTTATTTTTCCTCCCCAAGAACACCTTGGCGTAGTTACACATAATTAAAAAGTATATGGCTTTATCTGATGCTGACTCTTCTTTGGAATAATGTTGAGAGTTAATGAAAACCTCCTTGTCTCAGGCCAATTAAAAAAAATAAGTGACATGGTCTTGTAGTATAAAATGATAGGCTGGAATATTTTTAGATGACATATAATGTGTCAGTTCCAACCACTGGATGGTTTTGGCCTGAGGAAGTTAAAAATACCCCCACCCTTTTCATTCATTCTTATATTCTATGTCAAAAGGACTGGCTAATTATTCTGTATTAAAAATACAGCAAATTTATGCCAGGTGCAGTGGCTCATATCTGTAATCCCAGCACTTTGGGAGGCAGAGGCAGGCAGACCAGCTTTAGGCCGGGAGTTCGAGATCAGCTTAGCCAATATGGCAAAACTCTGTCTCTACTAAAAACACAAAAATACTAACTGGGCATGGTGGCACATGCCTGTAGTCCCAGCTATTCAGGGAGGCTGACGCACAAGAATCGCCATTGCACCCCAGCCTGGGCAACAGAGTGAGATCCTGTCTCAAAAAACAAAACAACAACAACAACAGCAAACCAAAAACCAAATTTAAAATTTATGAAAAATGTTATTTCTCCTTATGAATCTAAAGTTCCCTATGAACCTTAACTGTTCTCGTTATAGTCAGTGTTCTTTCCTACTTGCTTTCATAGTTTATTTATATTAAAATAAACTAAAACTATGAATGGTTGTACTCTCATAATGAAGAGAGCACTCTTGAGTGATAGGCCTACAACTTGTTAAGTCGTTTATCTTGTAAAAACCAAAACCAAAACCAAAACACTATGCAGAGGAATAAAATGGAGCATTAGTGAAGGTCAAAATTAAATAATATTTTAAAAGACAATTGTATGTTCTCCCAAGTACTATGTATACATAGCAACTTGGGTCAGGCTCCTAAGTGTTGTCCACTTTAAATACTTGTGCTGCTCCAGTTAATTTTCTTGCAATAGGAAAGTAACAAATATGTAGATAAGCAGCTAGGGAGAAATAAATACATCTGATTGACAACTCTGGGAGCTCACTTGAATTAGTTGAAATTTCTAATCAATTGCCTATGCTTTCAATTTTTTCAAAATAGTGTCAGTATCAGTGCAACCAAAATAAAAGTCATCTAAATTATCCATATGCTTTCATATGCTGTTAGTGAAACTTTTAAATGCTTTATTCAAATTCTTTAATATTACCAATCATCCTTTTTTCTTTACATTTGCTTTATTTTATGTGAGCCAAGATATTTATGCCATTGGACATAAAACAAGGAAATTCATTTCTCTATTAAAATAGTATACAAACTTATGCTTACATCAAAATAAACTGCTATCAAGACACAGGAACAAGGAATACAGAGATGGAAGGATACTGGCCCCTCTTCAATTTTAGCCGCAGGAGCAGGACTGGTCCTGCAGTGCTCCTGAGAGTAACTTAGACTGTCATAAGCAATAGGATGTGGAAAAGCATGGGACATGATGCATGGGACCTCAAGAACTCGTCAAATCACTTTCATCTTCTGACCCCAGGCACGATGGTCTTGGTGCCACAATGCCAAGCTGAGGTGCATGCTCTCCCTCTATTCTGTAGATACCACCATCACAACATGGTGATTTCTGGGTTCCCAAAGCCGAGTGGGTCCACCGTTCACAAGGCCCGGCTCAACAACTCCACTTGGGAAAATTATGGCTGGATCTGGTTAAACATCATGTTCACCCACCGTGCCTTCACCAAAGAGTCACACTGGAAACCAGGGCTGGATGTAAACTGGTGGTGGTGGGAGTGATAACCTAAACTCCTTCTCCAGGGACCAGGCGAGTGTCGATTTGTCCCGCTGGGCCTCAGCAGCACCAGCATCTTCTGTCTACCATGCTGGGTCTAGCAGCTCTCGCGGTACCTCCTCCAGTCAATAATCTTGAGAAATAAGGAATGAATGACTATTTTTCTTATAAATATGGAGAACACTGAATGAGCTAAATTTCTACATGATTATCTGACTACTTACATATATGCAAGCTTTAGGTATGCTTGCGTGTGCACAGAACATATATGTAGTTTTATAGACCGTGGGCTAAGTATTAACTATCTTCATGTTCCTATCACAGTCCCTTGATATTAATAATTGCTATTTTTTTGGTTTTTGTTTTGTTTTGTTTTTAAGAAGGAGTTTTGCTCTTGTCGCCAAGGTTGGAGTGCAATGGCACAATCTAGGCTCACTGCAACTTCTGCCTCCCGTCTTCAAGCTATTCTCCTGCCCCAGTCTCCCGAGTAGCTGGGATTCCAAGTGTCCACCACTACGCCCGGCAAAGTTTTGTATTTTTAGTAGAGATGGAGTTTCACCACATTGGCCAGGCTGGTCTGGAACTCTTGACCTCAAGTCATCGGCCCACTTCAGCTTCCCAAAGTGCTGGGATTACAGGCATGAGCCAGCACACCTGGCCGCTGTTTGTTGAATGGAAAAATAAATGGATCAAATTGACAAATTGTCCTTGTGATGAAAATAATCAGAACCTAAAATTGGCCTATCTGGCAGTTGTGACAATTGGACTGACCTGTGGGCAGCTTGGTTCATTTCTTTCTTTCTTTTTTTAAAATGCTTCCATGAAGTCAAATTGCCTACCATGGGTCCCTTACATGGGCTCAAAATATGTCTTATCTATTGGTTTGTCACACGAGCAGGCTCTTCACCAGGCAACAGAGAATGTGGCACTCTTTTATGTTCTTTTCTTTAAAATTATTTTGCAGTTAAGTATTGTATTTATTCAGACTAATGCTTCTCCCATTCCCAAGACTGAAGCAATAAAGTTTTATTTTCATGTATATGTTTTGGATGATAATCATAGTGCATTCATAATGAGTATAATATGCTCATATGCATATATGAGTATGCAAATTGCATAGCAACTTACTATTATTGTTCCCATTTTGTAAATGAGAAAACTATGACTTAAAGAGGGACAGTAACTTTCCCAAGATATCACAAAAGCAGAGAGTGAAAAAATCATCACCATCTGGAATACAGATCTAGGTCTGTCAGACTTTAAAGCCCAAACCTTCACACTCACTTTTAACTACCTCTGTTAATGAAGAGTATAATTCTAGCACATGCTCTTGTTGGAAATTTCACAATTGTAGTTAGGAAGCATAGAGAGTGCTTTCTTGTGTAACAGCTATGGGAAAGGGCTAGGCAAGAAAAAAATCACCAAATACTAATAAAACATTTTTATTTCAGAAAACATTTATTATGCATCTTGATATCTTGGAGCGATAGAAGTAGTCACAATATGTAAACTTGGGTGAATGTGACAATGGATTGGCTTCTTCAGTTTAAGAATATGCATCTTCCCATCATTACTTTAAATCACCTCTAGCAGCAAATTTGAGTGAGATCGTAGATTTTGGTTTGGCTTAGGTAAGAAACCACAGTCTATCTCCCCTTGGATTCAGTCCTTGGATGTATTTCTAAAATGTCTGAACCAGATTCCCTGTCTGAGTCAGCTGATGGGGCCTAGTTTCATTTCAAGAGACTTCAGAATCAGCATCTCCACTCTCACCTCCTAATTGCCCTTCATCTCTTTGGTCATATTCCTACATTCTACAATTAGAGACAAAATAATTGGAAGGCAGCTTAATCAGTGAACAACTGTAAGTGATAAGTTCTTTGCCTGGAAGGGTTGCCATCAAGAGGGAAAAGAAAAGTACAGGAAAGCAGGTGAAAAGTGAACTTCAAACACTTTACAACTTTGTTTAAGGCCAGATGTGTTTACTTTCACCTGGGCAGGGCAAAGAGAAGGAAACAACCTATGCCAGGCAGCTGCTACTAAATGCTTTCCATACCTTTTCAAGTTGGGTCCTCACCATTTCTCCTTGGAATTTACATTGTTACAGTTTCCCCTTTTTCAGGTGAGCACACAGGTTCTGGAAAGTTAAGGGACTTGTTCAAGATCTCATAGAGTTAGGACTGATTGATTACAGGTGGAATTAAATCCAGAACCCATACTTTTCACCACAGCACCCCCCTAGCACAGTACAAAATTGGGTGTGTGTCAAGAAGTTATGAGCCACCACTAAGCAGCTCTGCTTTAGATTAGTTATGCCAGGTTTTTTTCTTCTTTCCCTCCTCCTTCTTTTTCTTTTTTTCTAGAATAGACTTTGCAAAAATCAGTTTAAGTTTTGGGGGGGCTCGTGGATTTTAGCATCACTGAAAGATTCCGGAGATTATTGTTTTAATTACTGCAATGGCTTATTTATTGAGGTACTGAGGACTTCTTTTACTGGGAAAAAGAAGGCATTCACCAGTGTTTGTCAAATGGAAGACGAGCTGGGATAACATTACTTTTGTCTGTTTTCTGTGTGCATGCTGGGCTTTAAAATATGCTTGGAATTTTCTGTAGAATCATAAGATGCTGAAGTTGGAAGACTACTCAAAGAGCATCCGAGCAACCCCTCATTTACAGATAAGAGAACTGAAGCCCTGAAAGGATAAATGAATCATCCAAGGTCACATGCTTGGTTGGCAACATGGTTGGGATGGGGATCCAGTGGTTTTTTTCTGGCCTTCTCCTCAGGGCATCTCTGCAATCCCTCATGTTAGAGTTTTGCTTGATGAGGGAGGGAGGTGGAATTGTAATATATTCTGCTAGTGCAATGTGGTTTTCCATTTTTCTCACTTGTTTTTCGGTGGGGTATAGTGGGTTGAATGTTGGTACCCCCCAAAATATGTCCATATCCTCATCTCTGGGACCTGTGAATATTAACTTATTTGGAAAAAGGATCTTTGTAGATGTAATTAAATTCATATTTTGAAATGAGAAGACAATTTTTTCCACGGACAGGTTGGGGAGGGGGATGGTTTCCGGATGAAACTGTTCTACTTCAGATCATCAGGCATTAGATTCTCATAAGGAGTGTGCAACCTAGACCCCTCGCATGCACAGTTCACAGTAGGGTTCCTGCTCCGGTGATAACCTAATGCCACCGCCACTGATCTGACAGGAGGCGGAGGTCAGGTGGTAATGCTCACTGGCCTGCTGCTCACTTCCTGCTGTGTGGCCTGGTTCCTAACAAGCCACGGACTGGTACAGGTCCATGGCCTGGGGTTCAGGGACCCCTGCCCTTTAGCATCCAGAGAGAGTACAGGCCTGCCAACACTTTCATTTCTGACATCTGTCCTCTAAAACTGTAAGAGAATCAAATTCTGTTGTTTTAAGCCACCCAGTCTGTAGTAATTTGTTACAACAGACACAGGAAACTAATGCGTGGGAGAACAGAGAGAGCTAGGACTGATGTTGTTTTAACCACTTCTGACTTCACAGACTCTAAGGAGGAGTGAGTGTCTGCTGGGGTGAGGGTGGACAGTTGAAGAGCTTCAGGGACAGATGAACGTTTTTATTGTGATGGAGACTGAGAATAGTGACCTTTCTGCAAATAACAGGAAAAGTCCCCCAAAGAAAGACTTGGGGACATCTCATCAAATAAAGTGAAGGAGGGAAGGACAGACTATTCCCTGTTTGGTGCTCACACTCCTTCAGTCCTTGGTGCCCTCTCACTACTGCTTCCTGGATGTCTGTGAGCTTTTCTTGCCAATCCACACTCCCTGAGAACTCTCCTCCTTCTCTTCTAACCTTCGATAGCTTCTGTCTCATTTCACCAAGGCTCTATTCCTAGTGCAAACCCTCACCTCCAAATTAACATGTTGCAAGGAGATAAAGGCTGATTGTAACTCGTTGTTACCCTGTGCTACTTTCATTTATCTTCTATAGCTCACCTTGAATGAATTAACTGAAGGAGGAGAAAAATCAGTGGGGATCTTGTGCAGGTTCCATACCAGCCTAAGGGAGAGACATTTTGGAGAGAGGGGAATATTCCTCCTGTCGTTCCTGCCATACCCCATAAAGGTCATCCCAGTTTATGAAGAGCACTGGTTGTAGGTATTTTCGTATAGCCCTAGATGTATTGGGAGCAGAAACCTGAATGTAGAAGAAAAGAAACTCTTCCATTTAGGCTGGAGTTTCTCATAAAGTTCTACAAGTGCTATGATATTGCTTGCTCCTCAGTGAATTTTATACTTAGTTATGGTTTTCCTTTCTCTCAATGACTTAGCCTTTATGTGCCTCAAGTTTCCTCATCTGTAAAATGAAATAGTACTAATGAGAACACATGAACATAGGGAGGGGAACAACACACACTAAGGCCTGTTGAGGTTTGGGGTAGGGGGAAGGAGAGCATTAGGAAAAATAGCTAATGTATGCTGGTCCTAATACCTAGGTGATGGGTTGGGTTGATAGGTGCAGTAAACCACTATGGCACATGTTTATCTATGTAACAAACCTGCACATCCTTTACAAGTACCCTGGAACTTAAAATAAAAATTAAAAATTGTAAAAATGAAATAGTACTCACCTCATATGCTGGTTGTATTAAATGAGTTAATCCAGATAATGCCTTATAGCAGTGCCTGGCACATAGTGAGAACTGAATAAGTGTTAGCTATTATTCTTTATCAAGGAGAAACACCTGATTCCCTCTTTCTGTGAGAAGGGATGATCCCTATGTACACTCAGTCTTGTGACTCATTCCTTACTGTTTCTCCTGGTGACCTGCTTGGCTAGTGACAGCCGTTATTCCAATTTCTTTGCTTGTAGAGATCTATTCTATTAAAATTACTGGGGGTGGGGAGATTTGGTGTCTCATTTTTTTTTTTTTCACTCTCCACTCAGAGCAACAGGAGACAGTGATCTGAGTAAGTGTGTCTGCTTGGTGGTCTCAAAGTTTCTCTCAGGTGGGCTGTTCTGAGTCTAGTAGACCGAGGCTTGAGAGTGAGCAAGCACATGTTTCTTACAGTAAGCAAAGTTCTTCCATATAGTCTGGATTAGTAATGTGATATTTTTGTTTATTCGCTGACTCTTTTGTGTTACTTCTTATTGGCTTAGTGCTCACATTGGGGTCCGTCAGAAACACCAACGTAATTATTATTGTCAGGGAGAACTTCAGCCAGGGTGGAAAGAATCTTGTTTGAGGGAAAAGTCTGCGTCTAAGCAGGTGCATCAAATGATTCCCTGTGTTTGAAGGCGGAGTGCAAGGCCGAAGATCTGTGTTCCCCTCTACCTCCAAGGCACCAAGTTAGTGAGAAATAGCTTGCTTTCCTGTCACATTTCTTAAGTCAATCAGCACCAAAAGAACATCTGCAGTCATTCTTTCTTCAAGCCCACGTGCTCTCCTGAAAGAAGCCTTTAAGGATACATCAACAATTCCATGCTGTGGAATGAGTAAAATTGTGCAGCGAAGGGATCATAAACAGAAGATTTTTATTCCTGAGCAAGCAAAATGAAAATTCAGCAAACAAATCAAAGAATCAAGATAAAAACCTGAAAGATGAAATGAGAACATGAACTATAAAACAAGGAACATAAAACAAAATCCTTCCAACACCCTGACAATTACTTTGGTCCTGTGGTGAGTCTGAATGAGAAAAATACTCCTACAGGAAAGAAGTGCTCATGGTTGTAGGAATACTAATGTCTTGCATTGACGTATTACTTTATACTGTAAAACGTGCCTTTACATTTGTCTCCTTTGATGGTTTTTGTACTAATTGTATGGTGTTTGTTGGGGAATTTGATCCCCTTATTATCAACGTGAAAAGAAAAGCTGCTCTGAGACATAATATAAATCTCTGACAGCTATAGCTGGTCAGATGACTAGTGTGTGATCCAATAACAGATGAAAGTACCTACCTAGTTTTTTCTTTTATATAGAGTCTTGCTATATTGCCCAGGCTGGCCTCAAACTATCCTCTTACCTCAGTGTCCTGAGTAACTGGGGGTACAGGCATGTGCCACTGCACTTGGCTGAAAGTTCTCTATCTCTTATCACACAATTGTTTCTACACTTTTGGTGGTGGTGGGAGAAATACTTAAGCTATTTTTTTTTTTTTTTAGTGTCTTGGGTTCTATGAATCTGAACTCTAATTGTAACATTGAAAAAAATCATTCTCGATAAAGGGGATATCACCACCGACCCCACAGAAATACAAACTACCATCAGAGAA
>NW_012115644.1:4985901-5010892 GCF_000951035.1 Colobus angolensis palliatus
GCATGTTCTCACTCATAGGTGGGAACTGAACAATGAGATCACTTGGACTCGGGAAGGGGAACATCACACACTGGGGCGTATCATGGGGGTGGGGGGGGAGGGATTGCATTGGGCAGTTATACCTGATATAAATGATGAACTGATGGGTGCTGACGAGTTGATGGGTGCAGCACACCAACATGGCACAAGTATACATATGTACAACCTGCACGTTATGCACATGTACCCTAGAACTTAAAGTATAATAAAAAAAAAAAGAAAAAAATCATTCTCCACTATTTTTGAAATGCAAAAATTCTTCCACCCCTGCCTGAACTCAGAGGATTTCCCTTCATAAGTTTATTAATGAGAGATTTGGATTTGTTCATTTTAACAGTGGTTCAGAATAAGAGGATTATCTCTTTAAATAAACTCAAGGGTTTAATAAAGAACAGTTTCACTGATAAGAGTAGAAGAAGTATAACCAGGAACGGAACAATTGAAGGCCTAAAATGGGTTAGCTGTGGGTTCTACCATAAAAACAATCTTGTTTTTAGGATTTATACTAGAGCCCTCAGATGTGGATCAATAAAGAAATTAACATGGTACTTTAAGTACAAATGTACATGTATTCTAGAAAGTAGTGGTCAGTTCTTACCTCACTGAAACTTGCTTTTGCTCTTTGTGGATGGATGTCACCAGTGGGTTGTGCTGGAACTTCACCTATCAAGGTATTAAGATGTATTTTCCCCACTTACTATTTGGCAATTGTCATCAGCTCCCTTACTTTTTAGGGCACAATTCTGAAGTGTACTTGATTCTGTGGTTGTGGTCAGCAGTCTGTGATAAGGGTTTTCTGAATCCACTCTTGTTAAAGTCATCTGACAATCTACCTGTATGCAGTCTTTTTTGTTTCTGGATTTCTTTGTCTTAGCCTTCTGTCTCCAGTGAGGAATTGGGGGACAGCCCACTACTCTAGCTGGCTTATTGGGGCTTGTTTCCTGGTCTTATCTGTATAAGATCTACTTCCTAGAGCTGAGTTTTCTCCCCAACCTCCTTTATATTACATTAAGCTACCCCTTGTAGTGAATATTGTGGTCTGTGATGGACTTTGACTATTACCACTACGGGGACTCCAGAAGCATTCCTTGCTTTCATCTTCCCTTAGGAAGCATTCCTTCCTTTCTCTCAGCTTAGTTTGGATGACCATTGATCACTGCCTACATGGGACTTAAGTTGTTGCCATTCAATAGATTTTTTTTTTTTGCCACAGTTTGAGGTAAAAAAGTCCATGTCTAAGCAGGATGAGCCAAATAATGGGTACTTATAAGAGAAAGGAGAAGCAGACTTGAGACACAGAGACACAGGGGAGGAGGCTATGTGAAGACAGACACAGAGATTGGAATGATGCTGCCACAAGCCAAGGGATGCCAGGAGCCACCAGAAGCTGGAAGGGGCAATGAAGAATCCTCCATGTCTTGTCTCATGATGTCCTCCCTCACCAACACACATTTCCTAAGCCTCAGGTGCCTTTTCTCAGTTCCCTGAAGAAGCTAGACTCTTTGAGTTAGCACATTCACACATGCTATTCTAGAGCCTATGGATATGATCACTTTGGACTTCTGAATACTGAGATAATAAATTTCTGTTGTTTTAAGCCACCAACTTAGTGGTATTTGTTATGACATCCTAAGGAAATTAACACAAAGGATAACACTTTTAAAAATAAATAGGAGATTTATCTAAGTCATAAAATGATAATTTAAACATAGACCCAATAATTTCTTCTTGGGCACTATGTTTATGCCAGGCTTGGAAGAAGTCATTAAAACCATTAATACATCATCTAGAAAAAAAAGGCATTTTTCTCCCAGAGTTTATATATCTTGTTGAAAGTCTTCAAGGGAGCAATCTTATTAACATATCAGAAATCCAATTGTGCTCATATATAGGTATAAGTTTCCCTTTGAAGATTTATCAACTGGCTAAAGTTCATCAATGAAAATCAAATTAATGGTTTTTGCTTAAAATAATACCACCTTTCCTGGGCAAATAGATGAAGTATTTGAAGTATTTCATTCTTTTCAGAAGAAACTCAGCTTATATAGTAACAAAAAGCAGCACTTAGCTTTGGCAATAAATAAGCTATTACAAACAGTGTTTATCAATTTTGCAAAATGGCACTATATTAAAATCACTCATTAAAATAACACACTGAGTATTGACTTACTTTTATAAGTGTATCTAACTGATTTACCATTAGTATGAATGGGCCTTAGTCAGGTGACAGTGCATTTTGTGTGTGTGATTCACAAATAGATCCTTCATTTTCATACAAATTTTATTAAATTATTCCACCAGTGGGAGATTGACTAGTTGGTGAGCATTTTACTCTCAAGATGTCCCTTGGGGGATTTAGGAGGAGCATTCATTCCCATGTTGATTGGGATAAATTGGTTTTTGTCACTCCTTCTCACCTCCTCTCTAGACTTCTAAATACTAAATGGCTTCCCCTTGTTCTTAGGATGTGATACACAGTTTTGATTTGCATGTCTCTAATGATGAGTGATGATGAGCTTTTTTTCACATGTTTGTTGGCTGCATAAATGTCTTCTCTTGAGAAGTGTCTATTCATATCCTTTGCTCACTTTTTGATGGGGTTGTTTGTTTTTTTCTTGTAAATTTAAGTTCCTTGTAGCTTCTGGATATTAGACCTTTGTCAGATGGGTAGATTGCAAAATTTTCTCCTATTTTGTAGGTTGCCTGTTCACTCTGATGCTAGTTTCTTTTGCTGTGCATGCAGAAACTGTTTAGTTTAATTGGATACCATTTGTCAATTTTGGCTTTTGTTGCAATTGCTTTTGGTGCTTTAGTCATGAAGTCTTTGCCCATGCCTATGCCCTGAATGGAATTGCCTAGGTTTTCTTCTAGAGTTTTTATGGTTTTGGGTTTTACATTTAAGTCTTTAATCCATCTTGAGTTAATTTTTGTATAAGGTATAAGGAAGGGGTCCAGTTTCAGTTTTCTGCATATGTCTAGTCAGTTTTCCCAGTAAGAAAAAGTGTCAGGAAGGTCTACTTTATCTTTTGTTACTTATACAAGAAACTGGTCTTAATTGGAGAAGGAATGTCCACATTTCTATCTTTTCCATAAATAAAGCCCAAGGCATTCCTACACAGTAAGGCATGCAGGAATTTCTTAGCTCTATTTATACTAATGCTTGAACAAATACCCTGATTAGGTAGGAAACAGGCTGTGCTGGAAACGAGCAGCTTGCTGTGGTGGAAAATGTGAAAAGTGAGGGCTCTTCTAACTGTCCCTAGAGTTCTGTCTTGCCTGCCCATCTTCCACACGCTCAAGCAAGCTTGCCCATACTACCATTATGGCAATTACTGTACTGTATTTGTCTGCCTGTCTTTCTTGCCACTAGCCTGTATACTCTTTGAGGACAGAATGATACTTTTAATAGGCCTTGGTGTCCTTAATATATTGCATGCTTCCTGGATCACTGTGGGCAACCAGTTGGAATTTGGGAATAAATAAGACTTATGAGTCTGATAGACTTGACTTGTGTTAGCATTCTGGCTCAGTCACAACTGGGATTTTGGGAAAGTTCCTTTATCTCTTGGGATAGTTATTGTTTTCATTTGTAAACTACAGATAACTGTTTAAGTATGTTACAAGGTTGCTTATTTATCTTAACCAGATATGGTAGATTGAATTATTGGTTTAATTTCTACATCCCTCCCTATTCCCACACCTTTTGCTACATGACTTTGCATTTTCTCACTAGATGCACTCTCCTCCTCTTTACCTGGACTCAGGCATGTGGCTTGCTTTCGTCTATGGGATGTTAGCTGATGTGACACAAGCAGGAGCTTGAATGGTGCTTTGCCATTGTGCTGACATCTTGTACCTATGCCACCTCTGCGAGAACTTCCCTTGGAAGGCATTGCTCCTTCAGTCTGAGCCCCATAATTAATACATCAATGCATACATGTGGAGTTGACTACAGCACAATATGCAGCAAGGAGCTAAGCCCAGTCAGACCCACAGCTAGGAGCAGAGTCATTTTAACAACTGCAGACTGAAGCAAAGCTGCCCCAACTGACTGGCAAATTTTGAAGTGAGAATTAAATCCTTCTAGTCATATGCCACTGAGATTTTGTAGTTTGCCATGCAGGAATAATTAATTAATGTAGCAAGGTCTCCCAGAAAATAGACAGACTGAAGCAAACACTTTTGTAACACTGTTTTAAATAAAAGGACATAATAAAGGAATGCAATCCCAGGGAAACAGGAGTAAGGGAAAAAAGGGCGATGAAGGAAGAAGCCAGTATAAGTGGGTGTTAACAAGCCTGCATCTACTTGGTGTACAGACAGTCTCATGGCACTGTCTCCTGAAAGGGCACGTGAATTGCTGCATCCCAGGGAAGTTTACGGAGATGGCAAGGAAAACAATTTATCTACTGTTTCCTAGTCTCCATGTTTGTTGCATGAGTATTAACTCCTTTTCACTTTGGAGTTGCTCATGTGTGTTGAGGAGGAAGTCTTGAACATTTTGTACTCCAGGCAGCAGGGACTCTGCATGATGAGAGGTGAGAGGTGTGCAGAGTGTGAGGGGTTAGGAGCTCTGGGTGGTGTTGAGGTACAGTGAGCCTAGGTGGCTGGGAGAAGCTCCTGCGGAGATGGTCATAGAGGCAGCAGCTGGAGCAAAAATAAAGAGCCAAGAGTCCCGGAGGCAGCTGTTGCTTAGAGGCTCAAAGGCAACAGAGAAGAGGTGGCTGATCATGCTTTAATTACTGGTAGCTGTTATTATTATTAATACACTTTAGGGGGAACCTATTGAAATATAGTTCAATTTTAAACACAGTTAATCAAGAAGCATATTTTTGTTTGTTTTGCTGTTTTCCAAAGTGAAAACTCTGATTTGGAATATTAGAAACCAAGTGAGCACTGGTTAATTTTCATCCCTCTTCTTTCATTTTTAGGTATTCCAATGCTTTGCCTTGTAACATCATTAATACCTTATCTTATTTTGTAAACACATATCTAGGTAAGGTCACTGAAGAAGGTTCTGGAAGCATTTAATAGGTGGAGTAAAATTCTGATATTGATATGGTACTATAATTGCAAAATGAAATAATTGATAAGGAAAGTAAGACTTTTGGGTGATCTTGGAAATCTAATCCTCTTTTTAAACCTTGTAATTCCAGTAGAGGTGAGATTTGGGATAATGGTCTAAGGTGAGGAATTTTATAGTGAGCTTCTCAAGAGCTCTAGTTTTAATGAATTTATAGCCAGATCTGTTAATGGAGCCATAATACCAACAGGGAATGTGATAACAAAATTAGGAAGAATCAAAAAATATTTGTGATAAAGAACAAATTGATAAGAAAGATTCCTAGATCGAAGGTTCGGGCTGCTGTGGTAAATCTAATTTCTTGTTTCTTTCTCACTGGCAGGGATTGAAATATAAGTGCTTGATAAGCAACACAGGTCTGAGCAGTATCGCAATGGGGAGGATTCACTAAAAACCAGAACTTACATAAGCCTACATTAAATGGGGAAAAATAAAGGAGTTTAATTGCCAGATGGATCTTTGACCTATATTGCTGGTCACACACCAGTTTCTTAAAAACTACACCCTGAACCAAGCTTGCAAATTGTTATTCAAAAAGCAAGGGGGGCACAAGAGTGTTACATTTTGTATACCAAATGGTAAAGATAATACTTATTTACTGACATTTATGGATAATATAATCCTTCGAGTGTTTAAATTAAATGTTAAAGTTAATACTCTTTACACAGTAAACTTCATCAGAATTTGGATGAGAGGACTCATAGCTAAAGCCAAGTATTGGGCACTAAATTAATGTCATTTTCTAGAATTAAAAAAAATGAATAACCTAGAAAAGGAAGCGGAACTTTTCCTAGGACACATGCTTCGGGGGCTTATATTGAATAGAAATTCCTTATTAGCAGCTACATAATGAAGAGGCATATAAAGGGAACTTTTGTTTTCCATGCTGAAAATGATAGATATTTACATTTACTTGAATCTTTTTTTTTGGCAGAGGTTTTAAAATGTCTTTTTCTTTTGTGTTTATTCTGACTCATCAGTAATTCCACTAATAATTTAAGTTCTGGTAAGGCATGGATTCCGAAGCCCTTAGAAGTCGACTTGTAAAGAGCTGGTGCTTAAAAGTAGCTGATTAAATGGCAGTACAAGGTAGAGAGGAGTGAATGATCCTGAGGTCAGCAACTCCCCTTGTGAAAATGTCATAGTGATGTGGAAAAAAACCTGGACATCCTCCCTTTTCTCCCTTCAAGTAAGCACTGGTTTGGGGGCGGGGGCTGTGTGTTGGGGATGCTGCTCTTGTGGGCTTCCAGGAGCTGAGGCTGAATGTGTGGGAGCCATTGTCCTGAGGCTGCAGGGTATGAAGCCATGGGACACAGGGGTCAAGGGTGGAACAGGAAGTAAAGGAACTGGTAAAGCCTCTAGCCTAGAGAGCTGGCAGAGAATGAAAACAGAACTGGAGAGAATTGGTGGGTGTGGATTAGACAACAGGCAAAGCTGATTGAACAGGTTTGGGAGGTGAGGGCTTGAAAGCAATTTTTCAGAGGCTGTATGACTGTGGCTGAACCTGCTTCAGACAGTCAGGCCCTCCTGTCAAGCAGGAGTTGACACTGCTTGACTGCATAGTACCATGTGCTTCCTCACTGCTTCTCCTTTCTCTGGATTATCCAGAAAGACTTGAAAGAGAAGGATGAAGGTGGTTAATCAGAAGACTCCTGGCTTACGAATCTGCAACGTAGCTCATCGACAGCTGATCAGGACACTTGCATTGGGAAAACTGTGCTTTCAGTATAGCAGAAACAAACACTTTGAAATAAAGGCAAAAAAAGAGATCATGCAAGTTTTCACATTCAAACTCTAAAGCTTGTAATTTTCATGAATTTTTTTTCCCAGCCCCTTTGTGCTCTTTTCAGTACTTCCTCTGAGAGAAGAAACTCCCTTCAGTTTGGTGACCCATGGTACTCTCTGGTTAAGAGATGTGTGCTGTGAGAGAAGCAAGGAGGGCGGAATGTCAATACAACTGTGACCATGACTGCGACCACGATAGCCACTGTGAACACTGCCAATTCCCATGCTACTATTAGGAACAGGGCCTTGTTGGAGGGAATCTACCTCTGCTTTTAGGAATGTATATGTTTAAGGGCATTTCATTGTAGAACAAAAATAGATTGGTGTGAAGCTGAGACATTAAATACCTTAATGATTTCTTACATCACTTGAAATTTATTTTCTTCCTTTTTGGGTCATTTTTGAGGCTTATGGACATGGGGTGCTACTCAAACACTCAAAAAGCTATATGGCTTGGGCACTGGTCATCAGAACAGATGCCAGCTGCACTGTTTCAGCAGAGCCCAGGAACACCCTGCTCTGCCTGGCATCACTTCTGCAGCTGCACAATAGGAGTGGGGATGTCAGGAGACCCTGGCGAGGCATCAAGGTGGCTAGCTCAATGAGGTCACATTGTGGGAGCTCAGAGATACAGCTATTTACCGGTCAATATAGAAGTATTTACATTTTGTAGCAAAAGGTTGGCCCCACTAGCTGAGTAGCAGTTCTGCCTTATGAAAATGGCTTGCTTGTCCTCAGCCTTTGTTACTCTAATGACACCCCTCAGCTCTTCAGAATTGCACATATCCAGACTGTTGATGTCCCCAATTCCACAAGAGGGGCTCTTTCTGTTGGCTTCTAAATAGTAAATTTCCTGTACATCTTTCCCACAAGTGTTTATACTAAGATGTCTACTCAAAATGTGGCTCAGAGAGCTCTAAATGTCTTACTTGACAGCTTTGGCTCAGTCATATTAACTCCCTGTATTCCATGGACACTTGAAAATCTAACATCCAAGTGTATTGAATTCTTCATTTGTTAGATATGAAAGACACTTTTATGTCTAGCTGGGCGTGGCAGCTCATGCCTGTAATCATAGCACTTTGGGAGGCTGAGGCGGGCAGATCACTTGAGGTCAACAGTTTGAGACCAGAATGGCCAACATGGTGAAACCCCATCTCTATTAAAAATATAAAAATTAAACGGGTGCAGTGGCGGGTGCCTGTAATCCCAGCTACTCGGGAGACTGAGGTAGGAGAATGACTTGAACTCAGGAAGCAGATGTTGCAGTGAGCTGAGAATGCACCACTGCACTGCAGCCTGGGCGACAAAGACTCTGTCTCAAAAAAAAAAAAAAAAAAAAGATAAAATAAATAATAAATAAATAAATATAAATAAATAAATTTTAAAAAGACACTTTTCAAATTCAAACTCTTCTAACAAAGTCTCATTCTCTACAGAATTGCTTATATGAGGAGCTGAGAGAGTGCTAACTGCCAACATGTGTTTTAGTTGAAACATATTTGCTAATGTAAACAACTTATGCCTGCCTGTGGCACCCAAGAAGGTCACATGAGGCTTGCATGACACTTGGAGAATGCTGCTCTCACAAAGATTAATACATGCAAATCTGTAACTCATATTTCTGTGCTCACATGTGTCTCACGCAATTAAAGAGAAAGGGGGCTCACTTACATCAGGCCAGCACTCTGAAAACTCCAGCATTTGATCCATAGAAAAGAAGGGGGAAAAAATCAATGAAAAATGAAGGAAAACTGAAGAAAAAATGAATTAAGTGAATTTTCCCCCTCCTTCTTTCAGTTTGGATTTATTTGCTGTGGCTTTTAGTTTTTCAAATGCAAGCTGTATTTCTCAAGTAGCTTTTTTAATTTCAGAGAATAAAATGACTTAGAAGCTGTTTTCAGTGTTTAGGTAGAGGACAGCTCTTTGACAAAATGTTGTAAGGCAGTGGTTCTCAAGCTTGAACAAGCGCCAGAATCACCCGGCAGCTTCATAAAATAAAGCTTGCTAGGCCCCACCCCCAGAGATTTTGATTCAGTAGATCTGAGATGGGGCCTGAAGATCTGCATCTCTACCAAGTTCCCATAATGCTGGTGCTACTGGTCTCCAGGTTTACACTTTGAGAACCACTGTAAGGCAGGGGTTATTAACCTCTGATGCACAGGAGAATCACCCAGGGAGCTTTTAAGCACTCTTCAAGCTGGGGTTCTATCCTTAAAGTTTCTGATTTAATTAGCCTGTAGAGGGTTCTAGGGAACTGGTAATGCTTAAAAACTCTCCAGGTGATTCTAATGTTCAGCTGGGGTTAAGAAACATGGCCTAAAGATTAACTAGTATGGCATTTGTTATTGGTTGATATTTGACTGAATGTTAAATGATTTTGAATCTAGGAATAACTTCAGAATTTGATGGATGCCAAACCTATTTAAAAAATAAGTGTTAACACATTAATATCAGAATTAACAACTACTTTTAAATAATGACAAACTTAAATGTCCCCTTATTCAGGAATGGGGGAGGAGAGAAAGGTTGATGCAGGGGAGTCTTACCTCACTTTCTTTACAGCATCCCCTTCTACCCAATCCTTGTCTTCAGTTTCTGAACCTTCTTCCTTTTGCCCAACCTTTTGTTCAAAGGTCAGTTGGCTGATTGCTGGAGCTGTTCTCCAGAAAAATAGGTGGGTTAAACAGAAAAAGCTCTGAGAATGGCCACAAGGGTTTGAGGGCACCTCCCGGAGGTGGAGAGATTTATTTTATAGAGTGCTGGCCTGGGAGTCAAATAATCAGCTTTCAGGTTCTTATTACTTTCTCAGTAATAAGAATAGCTCGTAATCTTTTATTTCTCAGTAATAAGATAGCTCTGCAATCTTGGGAAAATCACTGAATCATGCCAAACTTCACTTTTCTTTAACTATGACATGGGGACAACATCTACCTCCCGTAAGTTTGTTTCAAGGATTAACTAAGATGTTAGGGATGAGACTTTGATTATCTTGTTCACCACTGACACCAGAGCTCGTGGGACAACACCAACACGAAGAAGGCATTTGGATATTGGTCAAAATAAAACCAAAATAAAACCAAAGCACCAAATAAAGATGGCCATTACCCTGAGCGAATGTGCTTTCTAGCCTCAAGCTCTGTCTGCACTTCCCACGCACTTTGGCCTATATCCTTCCTTGGACTCTCTGCAGCTCCGCAGACATAGAGTGTTTACAACCAGACAAGGAAAGCAAAAGTTGATACGACTCCATTCTTCTTTGTAGGAGTAAACATCTGATCGTTATCACATTTCATTTCTAAAATATTCTTTGAATAAAGAATGAAAAATGCAGTCTTGCTGATGATATTCTTCTCAGTATTGCTTTTTTAGAACTTCAGAAGGAATTACGTCAGTTGAGAAAGAACTGTTAGCTGAAGTCAGGCATTGAAGTTCGGGGTTCTATTTATTCCTAACAGTACTGTGGTGCCTCATGCTTTATAAATAACCTTTATTGACTTAACTTTGGCACGCCTCAGGTCACTGATTAAAATTATGACAAAATAATATCTTTCTCTCTTCTAGGAATATATTTCTCTGTTTGGTTATACACTTATACTGATACAGTAGAATCAGTCCAACTAAATAAATTAGGATGGGGTAGGGATATGTCATTTGTCAAATTACATGATTGCAAAAATGGAAGTCTGCCAGATTTGGCTGGAACAGCAATAGCTTTCCTATGCTTGGCAAAGGATCTGAATATTTCGGTTGAACCAATTTTACCATGGCACATGAAGTTCCTTGGTTAGGAAATGCTTGTATTATATCAGAGCCAAGAGGATGGACACATACACTGAAGTGAGACATAGGGAAAATCTTAGTTATCATCTTACTGATAAACTCAGTTATATGAGTTATGTTTATGTATTGATTCCTTTGTGCAAAAGTGACATGTCAATCTAACCCTTGTTTTTGCTGAATAGTCAATAATTAAACCATAGCTACTTAGCTTTTTCACAGAGTATTTATTTTTGAATAAATAGTACATTTTTATTGTTATATAGATATTGCTATAACATGGTATTTTGATATAAACATGCTCTAAAAACATAACTTTGAAGGAAAATCCAAGATTTACGAAATTATTAGAGAGTTCTAGATCTCCCAAATCAGGTAATCTCAAAGAAAGCGCCTTTCTTTTATCCTCACCCCCTGGTCTGGATTTCACAGGCAACAGCTTTTTTGCAGTTGTAAAGTTAGTCTTCAAATATAAACCAAGATCCTGGGCTTCATTACTGTTGCTGGCCAGAAAACTAGAGTCAGTGTTATCTCTAAGTTTGTGAAATTCAGAAAAAACAGCTCTGTGGTGGCAGGGCTAGAATTTTACAGCCTGGGTAAGGAATGCCATTGAAGTTGTCAGACTCATAAACTTAAAATGTTTAGATCTTTTGGAGGGAGGGAGCGTGGTGTGATGGTGGAAGCAAAGAACTCCAAGTCTTCAGGACAATGTTTTCTTCCCAAGACTCATACATTCTCATACATTTTTACAACTACAGACCAGTGTCTTCCTGCCTCAGTTTCTCCACCTACACAACAGAATAATTGTGAGAATTAACATAGCTTTGCTTGAGATCACAGTTTAGAGGCCACTTTCTTTTGGGAAACCTTTTTGGAACCTATGATTTTTTGTTTGTTTGGTGACTGATTTTTTGAAAACCCACCCTCCCTTTTCCTCTTCCCCCTCCCACTTTCCCACCTTCCCCTAAAATCCTATGCCTGCTTACCACTTGGCTTTATGTTTGCCTATTTACTTCTCTTTCTGCTATACCTCCCCTGTCTCCATTCCCCCAGATTATAAATTCTGGTCTAAAACTGGATTTCCACTGTTATAACTGCAGTGTCTAGCCCTGGGTCTAGACATAGAACACTCAATAAATGCTTACCGTTAGAATAAGGGAATAAAAGAACAGATATTCTTCTTAGTGCTCAAGGACAAGTCTGTATAACTGTTGCAAGATTAATTTTTTTCACTTGTGTATTTATGAGTGGGTGGCAAGTGATATGGCCTTATTTGCATGGCTCAAGAAGAAAAGAGGTCATGTTGGTGAATGATTCTTAACAGCCAAAATGATTCATGGAGGTATGTATGCTTGGCACACATTTGCTGCTGGAGTGATGGGCAGGGCACAGCTGCCATGGGAACTGTTGGATGGATAGCCTATACCCACAAAAGGAAGGGAAGCTCTTTTCTGCTCAACATTCAGACAGGGACATACCATATGACTATAAAGTGATCAGACAACCCAGACCACTTTCAGTCAATTGAGCTAGCCAGTCAGCAGTGCTAACATCTACTGAGCACTTCTTATAGCCAAATACTTTTCTAAGCACTTATATGATTAAGTTAATTAATTATCAGACTAGAGATGATTGCGATTCCCATTTTAGAGATTTTTAAGCCACAAAGAAGTGAGGTCAATTGCCTGGGGTCACATAATCAGAAAATGGAGGAAGCAGTCTTCAAACCCAGGCAGTCAGGCTTTGGCACCTGTAAATGTGCAACCACTATACATCTGCCTTTTCAGATTGTAGGGCCAGTTGTTACATCAGTCAGTCAACCAGGCAATCAATCAATACTTTAGACTACAACTTGGTGCTGCAGGAGTCATCAAAGCTGTAGATGTCAAGGCCCTGCCCTGAGAGCCCTGCAGTCATGTAAGGCAGTCACAGTCTTAGAAAACATTTTAAGACAGGGCATAATTATGCATTTATTTGCATAGTGCAGTGGGTGCCATCATGCCCAGATTCTGAGAATCATTCCTGCCCTTCCAGGGGTGAGTTCTGAGAAAAATGGCATTTTCTGACTTGCATGTGTGGCTCAGCTGAAATTATCAGTATTGCTGACCACCTTAGGCATCCCTTCTGTTTCTTTGAGGAAAAAGGATTCAGGCAGGGCCAGCTGGATTACTCCTGAGGTAGAGGAGGATTTTTGTATAACTAAGAAAAGGATCAAAATGATAACGATATAATAATAATGACAGTGAAAGTTAATGTTTATTGGACACATGTGCACTTATGTTCTAATACATACCTACTCATTTGCTGTCTGTATAATTATTCATTTCCTTCTCACAATAACGATACTACTATATTTCTTTTTGTATTTTACAAATGACAAAATGAAGACAGAGAAAGATAAAGCCACTTTGCTAGTAAAAGGCAAAGTCTAGGCTTTTTCTTTTTCTTAACAATTGTAAGGTTCTTACTCTATGCCAGAGACTGTTTCGAACACCTTCTATATATTAACACATAAGATTCTCATAGCACGCCCATTTCACAGATTGGGAAACTGAGGTGGAGTAAGGTTAAGTAAGTTGTCAAGAGAAAACACTAACAGTGGTAACAAGCAGCCTATTTGATGTTAAAGCCTGATGTTGTATTCATTTGGCTCTATGGCCTCTGCTTGACTTTCTCTCAATGCTTACCCAAGACTGCCAGGGATTTGTTATCTAAAAAATGACATCACTAACATTAATACCTATCTAATAGGATTGTTTTGAGGATTACCTGTGACAGTTTATGTGAAGCACTTTGCACAGGGCTCAACACATTGTAAAGATTTAATACATGTTAATGTAGAATGCTCCAAGTGTTCACAAATTTTTACTTCTTTTGGAATTAGAATTAAGTTCAAACTATTTTGCACTTATTAGCTGGGTAGCTTGGGCAATGTACTTAACTTTTCTGTTACTCAATGTGAAATGGAGGAGATAATAGTATCTTCCTCAGTGGATTGCTGTGAAGATGAAATGAGACAACGCATTTAAAGAGCTGAGCTCTGTGGGTCGATTAATGTTTGCATCTATTATTAGGAGGAGCAAGGGAATGGAGTCGGGAGGGACAGAGAGTGTTTATTATGAACTTCATGGTGTCATTAAATATGGGTGGCTCAGTGGGCATATCCAGGGGTGGGGGCAAGAGAACAGTTTGCTAGGATGACTTGACCTCCTGCAGGCATCTCGCGCAGTTCTGGAAAGTCCAGCGTAGAGCCAGGCAGCCTGGCATTCTACGCGACACTCTGTGTGGCCTGGGCAAATTATTTAATTGCTCTAAGCCTCTGGTTCCTCATCTGTGCAATGGGGATAATGTCACCGCCCTCTGGGGTTGTCATGAGGATTAACTGAGATATCGTATGTAATTCACTTGGCACGGTGCCTGGCAAATGATCGACTCCCAGTCAAAGGTAACTATCAGTGTTACTAAAAGTTGTCATGGAGGGCGCAAAACACAGCCTTATGACTTGCACAATCGTGTAGCCATTTCTGACTAATAGAAGAACTACTCCCATGTTCCTAAGGATTTTTTACTGTGAGGTTATGCCGTTTGCTATTCCTGTTACGATCTTGGCCTTGTGGTCACAGTGTCAGCGGAATTTGAGAACGGGGGGCATACTTGGTAGAGTAGAACAAGAGTTTTGAGATAGTTAAATTTAAAAGTTTCCTTTAATAAATGAGAGTAATGAGGTCAAAAGGATTTAAAGGACTTGCTGAAGCTCAGAGAGCTGAGCTGTAGTCAGTAGGACCAGAACCCATGTCTCTTGATTCCCATACTTAAAAATTTCCATGGGGTAAGAAGTAGATTTCCTAAGTCATTTTAATTGTATATTGCTGTGGTGAGTGGTGCTGTAAATGCAGCCCTAATCACTTAAAAGGGTTAATATGCTGACTGAGGCATTGAGGAAAATCTGATTTAAGGAGTTTTTATTGATGAAGGATTCATAATCCCTGGAATGACACTTCTATGCGTATGCATGCTCCTTTAAAAATTTGGTGAGAACAGGAGTAAATACCTCACTCAAGGTACATAAGAGACATGAAATATATCGCTTGAAATTACTTAACAAAATGTTTCTACATGGGAAGCTTGCATCTTGCTTCCTATTACTTTTAATTCATAGAAGGCTTTATTGATTAGGTAAATAATTCTTCCTATTTTAAAATCGTAATTTTAAAAAGGAGAATTGAGAGGATGATGTATTAGTTATCTGGATTAAAGAGGTATCATCTACTAGACAATTGCTAAGTTTAGAATTTGTTTCTTGTTTGAAATAAGTCTCAGTTTTTACATCAATATTACAATCATATGCCTCTTAATGTTTTGATCAATGACAGACCACATGTATGATGATGGACCCATAAGATTATAATGGAACTGAAAAACTCCTATGGCCTAGTGATGTTGTAATGCCATAGCAGAAGCCTTTACTCATTTCGTTTGTGGTGATACTGGTGTAAACAAGCCTGCTGCACGGTCAGTCATATAAAAGTATGACACACACAATTATGTACGGTTCATAATACTTGATCATGATAATAAATGACTATGTTACTGGTTTATATATTTACTATACTATACTTTTTATCATTACTTTTGAGTTTACTCCTTCTACTTACAAAAAAAAAGTTAATTGTAAAACAGCCTTAGGCAGGTCTTTCAGGAAGTATTCCAGAAGAAGGCATTGTTATCCTAGGAGATGACGACTCCATGCATGTTATTGCACCTGAAAAACTTCCAGTGGCACAAGATGTGGAGATGGAAGACAGTGATATTGATGATCTTGACCCTGGGCAGGCCTACACTAATATGTGTGTTTGTGTCTAAGTTTTTTTTTTTTTTTTTTTTTGAGACGGAGTCTCGCTCTGTCGCCCAGGCTGGAGTGTAGTGGCCGGATCTCAGCTCACTGCAAGCTCCGCCTCCCGGGTTTACGCCATTTTCCTGCCTCAGCCTCCTGAGTGGCTGGGACTACAGGTGCCGCCACCTCGCCCAGCTAGTTTTTTGTATTTTTTAGTAGAGACGGGGTTTCACCATGTTAGCCAGGATGGTCTCGATCTCCTGACCTCGTGATCCGCCCGTCTCGGCCTCCCAAAGTGCTGGGATTACAGGCTTGAGCCACCGCGCCTGGCCTGTGTCTCAGTTTTTAATAAAAATGCTTAAAAAGTAAAACGTCCAAAATTTTAGCAATAGTAAAAGGTATATAGAATAAGGCTATAAAATCATCTTGTACAGCTGTACACATGTTTGTGTTTTAAGCTATGTTATTACAAGAGTCAAAAAGTCAAAAAATTAAAAAGTTTATCAAATAAAAGAGTTACAGTAAGATAAGGATAATATATTATGGAAGCAAGAAATTTAAAAAATAGATTTAGTGCAACCTAAGTGTACAATGTTTATAAAGTCTACCTTACAGAAATGTCCTAGGCCTTACCATTCCCCCACCACTCACTCACTGACTCACCCAGAGCAACTTCTAGTCCCACAGAATCCATTCTTGGTAGGTGCCCACTACAGTTGTATCGTTTTTATCTGTATTTTTAGTGTATCTTTTCTACGTTTAGGTACATTTAGCTGCACAGATACTACTACTGTGTTACAATTTTGCCTACAGTATTCAGGAAAGTAACATGCTGTACAGATTTGTAGCCTAGGAACAATAGGCTATACCATATAGACTAGGTGTGTAGTAAGCACTCTACAATGTTCTCACAATGACAAAATTGACTAACGATGTATTTCTCAGAATGTTTCCCCATAGTTAAACAACAGATGACAGTATTAAGAGGCCACAAAAAAATACTGTATATTACACAGTAAAATAACTAGTAATGTAGGGGAAGATAAGAAAAAGTTGTATTTTAAAGCCTAACTCAAAATTGCAGCCATGACCACCAATGTCTTTTTAGAGTAACCCTCCATAGTTTAAATATCATAATGATGATGACAACTGATAGCTTAGAAGCTACACAACAAAGATGCAGAGTTACCAAGAGCCTCAGTCCTTGAATGGCTGGAGCAAAACTGCCCGTTGCCCAGAACCCTTACTGTGACCTGTAACACAAGAGAGAAGTAATCTGTTTTCCAAGTCATCAAGTCTAGACTGGCTTTGCTGCAGCACCTTAGCGTACCTTCACTAAGAGCATCCTATGTATGATTTATATCCTCAAAGTTGCTTTGTGGTCCAAGATGGCTGCTTGAGCCATCTTGGGCTCACTTGAGCTGTGAGCTCTGAGCTGTCCAAGATGGCTGACTTGAGCTGTGTATGACAGCACCAGTCATCAGACCCATGCTGCAGGTCAGGAGGAAGGAGGAAGAAGGAATCTGAGCTCTCTCATCTGAGTCTTGTCCTTCAAACAGGCTTGCTGGAAATCATCCACTTAACCTCTTATTGGGTAGAAATTTGTTATTTGGTCACATCTAGCCAAAAGAAGACTGAGAAATGCAATCTTTTAGTTTGGGGGGTAACATGCCCAGTTAAAAGTCAGAGTTCTGCTTCAAAGAAGAACATCAAGGGAAAGCAGTTTCCAGTCTGCTGCACATGGTTTTTTGGTTTTCCAGTGAAAAGGCAAAAGATAGAGGTTCTAATAACTTCCAGTAATAGTCTTAATTATTTTACTCCAAAAACTATAAATGAGAAGTAGAATTATCCTTCTTATTAGAAACTATGCTCTTCATGGTGATGCCATGCATGTGTGTGTGTGTGTGTGTGTGTGTGTGTGTGTATGTGTGTGTGTGTGTAAGATAGTATATGTATTTGGAGGAAGGGAGATGGTGGGGTTTGGCACTGGTGATAAAGCTGACAAGGCTTGTGCTCTAGGATGGTACTTTCTGCCCTAAGGGGAAAATACAGTTCCTCTAGGATTCAGAGAATGTCATCTTTCCCCCAGAGCTGGAGATGTTACAGATGTTGCAGCTTACCCTTGGGACATGGCCTGACAAGGGTTCTTACCCAATTGATGAAATATGTTTCTGGATGACTGTTTGTAATGTCACATCACAGAGGAGTTTCTCGAGGAGATTCTCTCTTCTTCTGCAGTTTATATTGTTAAACCCTCAAATAAATTCAGTTGAGGGATTTTCTAACCAGTTTCCAGACCCATATTTAACGTTGCCTTATGCAAGATGTTTGGCAGCACCCTTTCGATGTAACATAACTACTGGATGGTATGTGTACATGCTCTGGGCAGTGGTGAGAACTTCATATTTCCTGTTGCATGAAATGCTCTTTCTGCTATCTTTGCTGAGAGTAGTATTCATCCAAATGAACTACATGCAAACATTCAACCTAACTTTGATTAGTACTGGGTACGATTTATTTTAACCTCGGGTTTAGTGTCCCTTTCTTTTATTAATGTAGTGACTGCTTAGGATAGGTAACTATCCTAACTAGGAGAGAGAACTGAGACATGTGCCCATAATAATCACTTTCAAACTATCATTAAAACAGACAATAACTCTTTCATCATGTTTCATATCTACAGGATTAAACTGATACAATATTATTACTATGCCAAAAAGTACACAGTTATTCTAATAGAGGGCAGAGATCATATGTTTCTCATGAACCTATATTTCCCTATTGAATGATAATGTTTCTTTTAGTAACAAATGAGTTCTTACACTTAATATTAGGGCAAGTGCTTGCTACAAAATATCAGTCATATATTCATGAGGGGAATCATTTTGGAACAGTCTTTTAAGCAGTTTCTGAGCTTGTGGCTGGCCCTCTTTGGAGTGGCCAGTGACTTAGTCCCTCAAAAATGAGGATGCAATTCAGGTAGAACAGGAGCCCTGAAATTATAGCAAAGTGTTAGCAAGTATTAATAGTTGGAGTTGAGTTGAGGGGACAAGAGGAAGGCTTGTCACAAATGACTTTTTAGAGTTGGGCCTGTGGCAGAAACAGCCAGTTGTCCCCTGGTATCTCCTCTCTCCGTTTCTAAGGAAGCAGAATTTTTAGCTGGGCCTCTTGTGCAGCTAGGTGTGTATGTATGATGGAATTCTAGCCAATGAGATGTTAACAAGGTTTCTGTGTGCAACTTCTAGATTGTGTTCTCAGAGGGAGAGGGTGCCTTTCCTTTCTCTTCTTCTCTTGCTGACTGGAATGTGTTAGGAGAACTGGAGCTGAGACCACCCTGATTGAGCAACAAGCTAGAAGGAGTCCAGGATCCTGGCACCACAGAACTCTATACTTGCGTGACTGCTGGGACTGCAGTTGAGAGAGAAATCTACTTCTGTTTTGTTCAAGACACCGCTATTTTGGATTTGTCTATTACAAAAGCCAAACTAATATACCACAAATACCGGGGGCAGAGTCCTTCCATTGGGTCAGTCTCCAAGCCTTTTGGTCCAGCACCACATGTGATTAACTTCTGGGATAATGGGACTCACTTTATCATCATCACCACCCGACACTTCCAGCTGGGGAGGCATCCCTTCTTGTTCAGTTGTAGGTCCAAACTGAATCCTAGCCTCCACTCGTATTTTTCTACTGCTAACCAGGTAAAAACTTTCCCGGGTATTTGGAGGCTGTTATTGACTGACAAAAGTCATATTAAAAGCCAGTGTCCATTGTGGTGGTATTAGGAGGTGGTGCCTTCACGGGGTGATTAGGTCATGAGGAATCCACAATCATGGATGGCATTCGTGTCCTTATAAAAGAGGTTGAAGAAAGTTGCCTTGTTTTTTCTGCCATCTGAAGACACAAAAGGCACCATCTATGAGGGATGGGCCCTCACCAGACCTGGGATCTGCTGGCACCTTGATCTTGGACTTCCCAGTCTCTTGAACTGCAAGAAATACATTTCTGTTGTTTATAAATTACTAAGTTAAAGTATTTTGCTTTCGTAGCCCAAATAGATTAAAACAGAGGGAATGAGTAGATATACAAGATAAATATTTTAAGTATTGAGTAGGTTTCACAAGACCGATTTTTCCTGTCCACAACCCCTTGAGCCTCCTTTAGACTTCTGTAGAAAGTATTGACCTCTAAAATCTCGAAATCTTCAAAGAAGATGCTCTGCTTCCACTGTCATTTTTTAAAGTTTATTCTTTCTCAACCTGAGATCTTGCATAGCAAAGAACCTATTCCAGATATTTAGTGGGGTATTGGAAGCATTAGAAATCGAACTTATTTGCATCATATTTACGTGATTCCATCACATTTATCTGATTTATCTAACTGGAAGCCCTTTTTTTTTGTATTTAGATTTTAATGTCTCTGCTTTGTTTCTTCATACAGTGAAGTGTCAGAGGCAATGTATTGGTAGAAGAGCTCTGTCAAGAATCAGGAAACTGGAGAACTCGTCCTGGGTGTGCTGTTTACCAGCATGGCTCTCTGACCCTCAATTTTCCCAGTCAAGTTGGGATTTTAATATTTTCCCTCAGTGCCTCAATTTACTATTTTGTGATCAACCCTTAGGTGCATGGAGATAATGAGAAAAAAAGTGCCTTGAACATCATTAAGTCTTATATCACCGTAGGCTAGAAGGAGTCTCCATGAATTTGCGCTGGCAGTCTTCTGGTGAAGGTGGATTGTTAATTTTTAGTCAGAAATGTGAACTTGCATTCATGCTAACAGATGCTCTCAGCAAGTTTCTCAATAATTTATATACTTGTACCCTTTTCTCTAGACAATCACCTCCTATCTTCCCCCACCTCCTGCCATCTGCAATAGCTATCTAGATATCTAGATAATTTCTTTTAAGTTACCTCTTAGTTTTGACTATAGAAGATGATTTTACAGATTCAGGTCTTAGGACATATAAGTGTTTACCCAATGGCACATAAAAAATGTTTTGGTCATTTCTGGATTTAAGTATAGTTACTCTCTTTTGAAGGTAAACACAAGTTCCCCTTGGATAAAGGAGTTAGTGTTGGTTACTCCTTCCTTTCTACTTCCTCACTTTCTATTTTCCTTTTTTCACAGCACTTGCTACACAGTATTGTCATAATGGGGTCACAGTGAAGAGCAGCAGGTACTGAGTCTCGCCAACTGTTGCACCCCGGGCCTTGGCACCATGCCAGGCATATAGCAGTTTCTCATTCCATACATGTTGAATGAATGAATGAGCAAATGTGAAGGTTAAATTTTCTATCTGGGACAGGCAGTGTGGCAGTAATACAGTACAGATTAGTGTTCAGATTGGTTGGTGATTGAATGACACTGAGTGAGTCTTGCCCATGTCACTGAAACTGAGACCTCAGAAGTTTAGCTTGATAGGATAGACATGGGTTAGAGGAAATGTTACTGATGTTGGAGCAGGAAATACAGCAGGGAAAACAGAAGTAAGTGTCTGTGGAAAGGAGCTGGGGAGCTTGAAACAGGTCTGGTGCTGTGTCAAGCTTACTGCTGCAGCTCTGGGAAATATCTTGTTCAGAACCATACACTTCAGGCTCTGTAAATAAATCACTGAGAATTATTTATTCCTGCTGTGTCTTTACTCCTTTTTTTTTTTTTTTTGCCATCATATAGGAAGAGTGGATTCCTTTAGAATATGACATTTGTATCTTTCTCTTCTCAGACATTTGAACAAGTAATCATCTATCTCAGAAGCATTACTGGTTTTTTTTTAGCCAGACAAAACTGAAAATATCTTATCTATTACAAATTGCTTTCAGGATAATAATGTTCTGTAACTTTATTTGATGACTCTTCACAGTAAGTAGACAAAGAATTTTTACATGCCAGGTCATTAAACTCCTCCCCCCGCCCCCCAGTAAGGATCTCTGTAGGTACATAAAAGTAAACAATTAAGGGAAACTTTCCTTAAGAATAACGTCTAATAGAATTAGAGAGAACCTACTTTTTGCTGCTTTAATTCCATGCTTCCCTCCCCCAACTTCAACAATGCCACCAGGTTGAGAAACAGAAGGAGAAAAAGATTAATCATTAGTAAAAACACACACTTCTTCCCCTCCGCCTGGCCTCCTGAAATTTGACTGAGTCAAAAATCTGTAACATTTAATCAGAGGAGTTGATTTTTTCCCATTCATGTACAATCCCCCCCTTCCTCTCTCTGTTGCCTTTTGAAGGGGGAAGGTGATTTTTTTTGGCTTCACTCACGTCTAGTCAACCTTTAGCCTCTCCCTTCTCCCTTTTCAATCTCTAGGGTGTGTTTTGGAGAAGACCTTCCCCCACCCCCCCTTTCTGGCATTCATTATTTTCTTTACTTTTAGATACTAATGGTTTCAAAACCAATCTCAGCACATGACTCAGTTATTTTAGAAAGGACTGTACTATGTCTTTTTAGATCCTTTTCAGGCCTCACAAGCAAACTTCCAAATGTAGGCTAAGGACGTGTTCCTTTCTTTATACGTTTTCCTGTACCAATTTTTCAGTAGCTGGTTAGCTGGCCAAAAACGTTTATTTTAATAAGGGCCTCAAAGTGGCTTTCTCCCCATCCCTTACTCCCTCCTTTCCTTTGTTCATTCCTTTCCCTTTTCCTTCCTTCCCTTTCTCTCTTTCTTCGTTCTCTGGTTTTACTCTCTTCTCCTCTTAGATTCTCAGAACTTGGATTAGGTACTAAGAATAAAAAAAAAAAAAAAAAAAAAAAAAAAGATGATAAGATAAAATCCCAGCCCTCAGGGAACTCACAATTATCAGTTAACTGCAAATTCCCTTGCAATGGAACAAGTGTCCTAAAAGAGGGGTGGAATGGTGCCCAGGAAGGAAGACCAGAGAAAGCCCTACTGCCAGAGGTGGAAATGGGAGGGGCCCTAAAGGAGGAAGGAGCATGCAGATTTCACAGGGGTGGAATGAGACAGACAGGCACATAGAGGAAGCAGCAGATTCAGAGATAAAAAGAAATGAGAAGTTTAGGACAATGCAGACTGGAATAACTATGGAGATGAGTCAGAGATGAGAACAGAAAGGTCTTGAAAAGTCTGCTTAGGGTTCAGACTTTCGACTGTAGGCACTGGAGCCGTTGGTGATTTTGTGGAATAGAGGGATCTACCTGGATGGAGTTAGAACAGAGGGGAGCAGCGAAGAGAAGAAACATAGGGGGACAAAATAAAAATATTGTGATAGTCTAGGTAAGCAATTATAAAGGACTGAACTAAGGCAATGGGCAAAGGCTGAAACTGAGGAGACGAACCTGGGGCCTATTTGGAGGTGCACTGGACAGGACATAATGGATGATTAGGTATGGGGTCGAGGGAGGGCGACGAGTCTCCAAGTCTAGCCAGCTTTCTGTTTCCTGACCTGGTGCTGTTCATTGAGATAGGTAACACTGAAGTGGGAGAGGTTTTGAGGGAGGAAAGATGATGAATTCTTGGCACTAATTCAGACTGTATCATTAAGCTAATGAACCGTCTTGCCAGTAGAAGCTGCTGCTAGAAAGAAGAACCAGGAAAGGCAGTAACATCAACAGCTTTTCTGATACATTGGTAGGGAGAAACTTCAGAACTCTAATGGAAAATACATGGATTAGAAATCAAAGAAGTGATTTTTTTTGAAAAAAAAAATCGCAAAATACATATATAGCCAGTACTTTGCATGAAGGTGAAAATATTGATTAGGCATTAGGGTTAAAATAACATTAAGGATGAATTTTATTAGTATATTTCTAAAACGTTTCTGGGAGACTAGGGAACTCTATGCCTTACCTCCTATAAATTAAACTGCACATTGTATGCCTCATTTTTGTCTTGTAGTTTCTATTGCTGGAAAGCAGCTCAGCCATGTTATCTTTAAACTTTGTTTCTATGATAAAGAGAGCTCTTCATTTACAAAATATTTTGTGATCATTAAACTGCAGAAAAATGACTAGCATTGTTAAATGGTCAATAGCTGACGACCTATAAAATATCTTTAAAAAGCCTCAAAGCATTTGTGCACTGCACCTCTAGGGCTGCATGCTGCCTAGAGAAATTATCTAACTAATTTGGCATCTCTCCAGAAGACTGGTTACCAAACTGCATTGGGTTCATGCTGAACTAGTAGTTATTTCACAAGGATTTTCACTAGTGCTTATCTGCATGTGTGGAATTCCTGTTCAGAGGTTGCTTTTCTGAGCTGGTTAGTTGAGCCAGACTACAAATTGACTCTGTTTGGTGTGAACAGAAACCTATTTACAATGCAGATCTCTCAAGCCAATTTTCTGGTTAAATTTCATCCACTAAATTTTTTCTATTCTTATATTTAAAAAAGTGTCTATAGGGTATTTCCCTTTTTACACTTCAAATTGTAAAGTGGTGATGTGCCTTGAAATCTTGGGAAAGTTTAAATTTTCTTCTAGAAATTAATCATAAGATCACTTATTATCTTTAATTTTAAAGTTGTTATTAATTATTTATTTTAGAGATGGGATCTTGCTATATTGCCCAGGCTGAACTCAAACTCCTGGACTCAAGCATGCTTCCTTACCACTGTTTTTAATTAATTCATAAATATAAAAAGAAGTACTAAAAATTTATTTATATGCCTAAGACAAACGGATTTATCAGAATTATGATTTTAAGTATTGGTAAATTAGGTCAGATTTTTTTTTTTTTTTTTCTTGAGATGGAATCTCGCTCTGTTGACCAGGCTGGAGTGCAGTGGCACGATCTCGGCTCACTGCAACCTCCGCCTCCTGGGTTCACGCCATTCTCCTGCCTCAGCCTCCCGAGTAGCTGGGACTACAGGTGCCCACCACCTTGCCCAGATAATTTTTTTTTTTTTTTTCAGTAGAGACAGGGTTTCACAGTGTTAGCCAGGAGGATCTCTATCTCCTGACCTCGTGATCCGCCCGCCTCGGCCTCCCAAAGTGCTCGGAATACAGGCGCGAGCCACCGCGCTGGCCAGGTCAGATTTCTAAAATTTGTGTTCATGGAGTTTCGTTGTTGTTGTTAAGGGACCTACTTTTATGCTGGTCATTAATATGGATTAAATATTACTTCCTCATAGAAACTCTAATGATTTTTCTTTTGGTCAAACATAGACCCAGGTTTGTTTCTTAGACTATGCTATTAATTTTGTGTCATCACAGAAAGTAGCCCAGTCTTATTTTGAGATTGGTTTATTTTCCCTGGACATTTGGGATGAATAGCTCAGCATAACAGATTATTCTATATACTTTAGTTTCAAGCATTTAAAGTGGAATCCAAGTTTTAGCATCAGGAACCAATTAAATGATAGTTAAATCTGACTGAAAAATTAATGGTCCAGAACAGAAACTGTGTAGCTTTTTTTTTTTTTTTTTAATTTTTTTTTGGGCAAAGTTTTTTTTTAAAAAAAAAGGGTAATTTTTTAAAAAAAAAAAAAAAAAAAAGATGATAAGATAAAAT
>NW_012115644.1:5010942-5023745 GCF_000951035.1 Colobus angolensis palliatus
AAAAAAAAAAAAAAGCAGTTGAATATAAATAAATCTACACCCAGGCTTAAAAATCATTTAATGATGATTGTGTTCTTAGTCTGCTATTAAACGCAAGGTGTTTATCAGCCTTCATGGGTTGCTAAGACTTTGGCTACAAAACACACAGCACTGTGGGGCGATGTAGGATTGCAGTGCTACTGTGCCTCATTAGAGTGAGTATAGTTTGCTCCTTAAAGTGATTATTCTATAGTCAAATCATCTAGCATGATTGTGGTAGCATCTGATTTGTGCCATAGACATCAATCAGATTCATGCTAATATTTTGTACTAATGATTAATATAACAGCAGAGAAAAGTGTTGATGTTCAGCCCACTGACTTAAACCTTACTAATGGGCCTTGACAGAACATAGTGGCCTTAGATTTTATGAGAGTAGAAGGGTTCAGGTTTGAACATTTGGCTGCTGCTTCAAGCACCCTACACAGAAAGTCAGTATAGTACCTTTAATCTGGCTCTAATTCAAACCTATCAGTAATCACTTAGCCTGCTGTACTTATTCTGTCAGTCTTTTTGCCAAAAAAGATTTCACGGGTAGCAGTATCAGAAGCATTTTTTGTAATTAAATTATTGTCGCTTTACTGGAAAATCTCCTTACATTTGCAAAGGGTGAATGTGTTCTTATTTCCCCCACTCCCTACTTGACTTGCAGTTTACGAAGGCACTTTCGGCTGCGTGTGTTTCCAGCCTAATGGCCTCCTTACCACAATATTCATTTTGGTTGGGTTACTCCAGCCATCATTTTCCAGAGACAGTCAAAATCCCTCAATGATGACAGAAGTCATTTGATCATGGGGAGCAAGGAATAAAAAGAGCAACAATAATTTCTTTGGGACCATTTTGTGGGTTTTTAAGAGAAGAATTCTGTGATAAGTTAGACTCTGTGCTTCTAACTTGGGTCACAGCACCTTAACATTCTTCCTGCGGGGACTAAAGAGCATACTTTACAATATGAAAAGTAGCCTTTCGTAGACCGCCACTCCCTTCTCTGAGTTCTGGTGTATCTTATCACTTATCACGAATAGGATTGCCATTCGGCACTTATATGTCTGCCTCTTTCATGACATCTTAACTTCTTTGAGGCCCGTGACATTAGTTATATTGTTACGCAGTTGTTAGCGATGACTGCCTGGCCCATAGCAGGCACTCATTGTATGACTGCTGCATGAGTGGATAAAAATACTCATTCTGGTCCTGGGCCAGATCTATTTCTTGTTTTCCTCAGTTTTGCCCTATGCCTCAGGGAAGCTGACCCCAGCAGCGTGCATTTCTCAGGCTCTCACACATCGGGCATTAGGAAGCAGTGGCAGGAGACAGAAGGGAAGGAAGAAGGGAAAATCTAGGGTATTTCTCTGCTCGATCTGCATGGGGGCAGGGAGGGGGCGGTGCACAACCTTTGTGACTTAAGCTCACGCTGGATAGGCTGCAGTGATTCCAACTTCTTTTGGGTGACACCATTCACTGGGCTCTGATAATAGTGCTTCCACCCTTATTCCTCCAGGACTGGGAGTGGCTCCCTCCTCTTGCTAATTTCTGGCTTTCTTCACTTTCCCTAGTTGGGTTTCTCAGCAATTTTATCACCTGTGTAACCCATTCCTTGCACGAAATTCCTTCTGTTTGGAATACTTATAGTCTGTTCAGTGTTGTATTGTCATAAAGAGTTGAAATTACACCTCTCAACTTTAAATCTTTTTAATAAAGAAGGACTTGCCATATACTTTAGGGGAACGTGGTTGCCTGGGATCTTTGCTCACACTGCAGTGTCTCCAAAGTAGACCTACACTGAGGGGAGAATCAGAGGTTCCTTTGGGGATCTTATGCCTGCCCTTTCTGGAAATACCTAATCCTTACATATTGTGATAATATTCTTGCTTTTGTCCTCTATTTGGAATTATTGCAGCATATTTTAAGCACGTTCTCACGATATTAGGGGATATCTTTCCTCCCTAATGTGAAGGGACAGCCCCCATCTGCCTTAGTAATTTGACGTAGTAGGGTTATAGATTCCCAGAACAACTGAGAGTGGCTCTTTCAGACAAAGAAGAGACACGATTCTGTCACTGGCAGTTTGTCCAGGTTCTGGAGGTGGGAAAGGCCTAGATCGGTTTTAATTGTATGTAATTTCTTTAAAGATTTCTATCATACCCTACCTAGTTAGCTAGCTCTTGGAATAAGCATATGGAGTGGTGAAATTCCTCTAGATAGCACCCCCAAATGCTGGCACTTTAAAATTCTTTGTAAACTTTCACAATGAGCTGAAAGTTAATTCAAACTCACATGGATTCTATGCCTCCCTTTTCTCATCTTTGTAGCCCTTCTTTATACTTCACTGGGGGATGGGAAGAGAGATGAATCCGGCTGACATCAAATTATGAATATTGGTTTAAGTTCTTAACAAGCTTGCATTTCACATGAACAGCTAACCCACAAAAGCCACTGGATTTTCCAAGGGGTTAGTTTCAAATCTACAAGAATGAGGGATTTCAGCACAGCCCTCTGTCTGACTTTCTTCCATGGATTTGGCCATGCAGCCAGGCATTGGTGGAGTGGTTAGCTGTCTATTGTCAGGAAAGGAGTCCTGCATTAGAGGACTCCTTAATGAAACTCCTTAATAAAACGTGAAATTTTAGTACCAAGTCTGATTTTTATCATTCATAATCCTGTGTTTATTCAGGACATTCAAATGCTTTGGGGGAGAAAACTGTTATCTGTGTGGGTTTAATTGGGCTAAACGTTAAAAAAAATTTTTTTTTTACCTTGCTGAACTAAATACTTATTTCCACAAGAATTTCAGAACTTTAGATCTAGAAGGGATTTAAAAAAATCTTCTGATTCGATCTTTTTATTTTTTCAGGTAAGAAAATTCAGACTCAGGTGTGTTAAGAACAACTGACTTGTAGCAGAATAGAGATTAAAATCTAGAATGATTTTCATCTTGCTACCTTTAAATAAAAACTTGTTACTTTCAGTTTACGCACCTTAGCTCTCAAGCCGGATTTTCTTCCTATATCTTGACCTTAAACGTATCAGGTCTGGCCCAGATTCTTTATGGGAGACAATCAAAAATGAAGAGTGCACACAGAGCACACAGGGCTTGAAGACCTGTTATAGGGCAAGGATGTGCTTGACAGGGAAGCAGGGAAGAAGTAGCAAGGCAACCGGGAGCACTTTTGAGTTTCCTCTCTTTGCCAGGCATGAGAAGACCACTTGGTGTGCACTTTAGGTGGTGCTAAGATGGGATCAACAAAGGTGGAGTGTGCAAAAGATGAGAGATGCTAGTCTATGTGGAAACGGAGAATAGGATTATTGCTCTGAAGGATTATGGCTGTGTTTAACAGGAATAACCAAAGCAAACAATGATCACATTTGTTGTCCTTCACCTTGTCAAATAGTAATTTAGGGGCTAGGGAAGTATATTACCTCTGAGTTTGCTACAACATCCTTTCCTGCCCACCTTCTCCAGAACTTAGTATTAGAACGATAGACACATGAAAGCTCCAGTTTGCTTAAACAATAGCATCTTTATTTAAATATCTATTCACTAAAGTGATAAATCTTCTCATTTGGGAAAGGCAATTTCTTATAAGTACGAGGAAACAAACAAGTATTTGGAATATGAGCTACTGCCATTATTTCAGAGTAAATAATTCTTTTTTGTTTTCTTTTTTTTTTTTTTTTTTACATTTTTAACCTAGAATATTACTCCACTATACAGTGAACGTTTATGGTTAAATTTCCCATGACTTTCTATGCTATAGGCCTCGATTAGGTATTCTGTTCTCATTCAATAAAAGCTTTTCACTGAAAATAAATGTCATTATGTTGTAATGAGTTTCAGTATCTACTGACCTTACCTGGATTTTGGAGGGTGAGTTGGCTGTGAGCGATTCAGCACCTCTTTATCCTTCCCTTGAGACACTAATTACTCATTAAATTTTCTTTTTATCCTTTTTGCTATATTTCAAAAATGCCAAAGATAAAGATTTTTGAAAAATGAGAAACTGGTGGAAATGTCTCTGTTTCTTTTAACTTAAAAATATAGATAGCCAAGTGAGAAAGATATAATGCAAACTTTTGGGTCTTTATTTTAGCTGGTTATAACTAGATCTGACTGAAATTGGGTATTCCGAGTTTCATCCTGAAGCAAATTTCTATAGTTGAGTTATAAGCTCCTGAAAAACGAGGTTTATGATGAAAATGTTGAAAGACCCTCAACTTTTAGGACTAGGCACAACTATAATTTTACAGGCATTAGGCACCTAAAATAACTTTGTATGAAGATTACTCTGGGATTTGTCCCCCGTTTTGTAGAAAATGCTTAATGTTGAACTATATTTTATGCACACAAAAAGACTTATTTCATAAGACAAGGAGCTAAGGGATTTTCATTCCAATATTCAACAATACTATTACTAAAGGGCTCTCTCCTCCTCTCATAATTGAGTGATCTTAAGTGATATTTAAAAGAAAATATCATTCCTCTAAACTTACATGTAAAGATGATATGTGGCAGAGCAATTTAAAATGTTCAAGTAGAATGTATTCCAGCAATGTATTTGGTATGTCATGAAACTGAATGGATGGATCATAATAATGTCTTAATATTCTATTCTGTAGCAACAAAGAAAATGAGTGTTTAGTTTTGCTTGTGTAGAGCAATAGCTCAAGTGCTTATATCTGAGTCTGCAGTGCAGTAAACACATTTTTTGTCTAATGAAAAATCCCTAACACTAGAAAATCCTTGCCTGTCTTTTGTTTCTTTATTTTTGGCTTTGTTTGTTTGTTTGTTTTTCAGAGAATAAGGAATGCTTAAAACAATAACAAATAGGAATGTTTAGATTTGACACAACTTTCTTGGTGATTTAGGCCTGGTTAATTTTTGTATGTTAGTACAGATGGTGTTTCACCATTTTGGCCAGGCTGGTCTTGAACTCCTGACCTCAAGTGACTGGCCCAACTCAACCTCCCAAAGTGTTGGGATTACAGATGTGAGCCAATGTGCCTGGCCTGAAATGTATATTTTTAAAGTACTTTTTTTCCTGTAATGTTTTTTCTTCTCTTTTTAGGAATCTACTTATACACATTAAACTCTTTGAGATTGACCCATGGCTTCTGAATTAAAAACAACAACTGTATTTTCTGTTTGTGTTTCACTTTGGATAGTTACTATTTACCTATCTTTAATTCTTTACTCAGTTGTGTTTGCCGATAAAACTGACAAATGAATTTCTCATCTTCCATATTGTGTTTTTAATTTCTATGATTTGCATTTGGCTCTTCTTTATAGTTTCAATCTCTCTGCTGAAAATCCTAATTTATTGAGACATGTTTTCCATTTTTTCTCTTGATCCTTTAACATATTAATTATGATCTCAAAAATGTCCTTGTCTGATCATTCTAATAGCTAAATCATCTCTGGATCTGGTTCTGTTGTCTGATCTTGACAAGGTTTTTCTCTTTTTTGGTTGTTTTTCGTTTTTTGTGCAAAGCAGATTGTATTTTTTAAAAATTCTATATTGACAAATTATAGTTGTATATATTTATATAAATGGTGTTATGACTTTTGAATACAATGTTGAATGCTTAAACTAAGCCAATTAACATATCTATTACTTCAAATATTTAACTGTTTTTGTGATGAGAACATTAGGAATTTATTCTCTTAGTGATATGGAAAGGTACAATATTCAATTATTAGCTATGTTCAGCATGCTGTATTATTGATCTAAAAAAAAATCAAACTCATTCCTCTTATCTGGAGACTTTTTATCCTTTGACTATCATCTCCTGATTCCCCTCAACCTCCTGCCTCTGGTAACCACCATTCTACCCTCTGCTTCTATGAGTTCAGTTGTTTCAGATTTCACATATAAGTGAGAACATGCAGTATTTATCTTTTGATGTTTGGCTTATTTCACTTAACATAATGTTCTCTAATTCTACCCATGTTGTGGCAAACAACAGGATTTCTTTCTTTTTAAAGGTTGAATAGTATTTCATTTTGTGTATATACCACACCTTCTTTATCCATGTATTCCTTGATGGACACTTAGGTTGATTCCATAATTTGGCTATTGTGAATAGTGCTGCAATGAACATGGGGATACAGGCAGGCATCTATTCAACACACTGATTTTTAAATCTTTTTGGTATCAGAAATGGTATTACTAAATGATGTGGTAATTCTATTTTTAGTTTTTTGAGGAACCTCCATACCATGTTCCATGTTTGTACTAATTTACATTTCCATCAACAGTGTACAAGGATTCCCTTTCCTCCAAATCCTCACTAACACCTGTCTTTTGCTGTTTTCACAGTAGCCATTCTAGCAGTTGTGAGATGATATCTCATCATGGTTTTAATTTGCATCTCTTTAATGATTAGTGATGTTGAGCATTTTTTCACATATCTGAAGTCATTTGTATGTCTTCTTTTGAGAAATGTCTATTTAGAACCTTTGACCATTTCTTAATTGTGTAATTTGTTTTCTTTATATAGAGTTGTTTGAGTTCCTTATATATTTTATATATTAATCCTATATATATATAAATCCTTATATATTTTATATATTAATCCACTATTAGATGTATGGCTTGCAGATATTTTCTCCAAATCCATAGGCTGTCTCTTCACTCTGTTGTTTCCTTTGATGTGCAGAAGCTTTTTATTTTTAATGTAATCCCATTTGTCTATCTTTGCTTTTGTTGCCTAACTTTTGGTGTCAAACCTAAAAAATAATCACCTAGACCAATGTTATGTAGTTTCTCCCCTATTTTTTTTTCCAGTAATTTTACAGTTTTAGAGCTTACATTTATGTCTTTAATCTATGTTGAGTTCATTTTTGTATGTGGTGTAAAATAAGGGTCCAAAGAATTTCATTCTTTTCCCTATAGATATCCAGTTTTCCCAACCCTATTTATTGAAGTGACTATCTTTTTCCAATTGGATATTCTTGGCACCTTTGTTGAAAATTAATAGACCACGAATGCATGGGTTCTTTTCTGGATTCTGTATAGTGTCCCATTGGCTGCTATGTCTATTTTTATGCCAGTACCATGCTGTTTTAATTACTATTGATTTGTAATATAGTTTGCAATCAAGTAGTGTGATGGCTCCAGCTATTTTCTTTTTGCTAATAATTAACTTAGGTATTTGTAATTTTTTTGAGAGGTTTCATAAGAATTTTAAAAGCTTTTTGTACATCTGTGAGAAGTGACATTAAAATTTTGATAGAATTTGCTTTGAATCTGTAGATCACTTTGGGTAGTATGGACATTTTAACAATATTAATCTTTCCAATACATGAACATGAGATATCTTTTTATTTATGTTTTCTTGAATTTCTTTCGTTAATGTTTTATAGTTTTCAGTGACAGGTCTTTCACTTCCTAGGTTAAATTTATTCCTAAGTACATCTTTTTTTTTGCAGAGATTGTAAATAAGACGGTTCTCTTGATTTCTTTTTCAGAAACTTCATTGTTAGTGTAGAGAAACACTACTGATTTTTGTCTTGATTTTGTATCCTGCAACTTTTCTGAATTTATCAGTTCTAAGTATTTTTTCTTTTTAATAGAATCTTTAGTTTTTTTTAATGTATATAAGATAACGTGGTCTGAAAATAGGGATAATTTAACTTCTCCCTTTTTCATTCCCCTGCCTTATTGCCCTGGCTGGGAACTCTAGTACCATGTTGAGTAGAAGTGGTAGAAATTGGCATCTTTGTCTTGTTCCAGGTCTTAGAGAAACAGCTTTCAACTTTTCTCCATTGAATATGATGTTAGCTATGAACTTGTCATATATGACCTTTATTGTATTGAGGTACATTTCTTCCATACTTAATTTTTTGAGAGTTTTTTTTTTTTAACCATAAAAGGATATTGAATTTTGTCAAATGCTTTTTCTGTCTCTAGTGAGATAATCATATGATTTTTATCTTTCATTCTATTTATGTAGCATATTACATTTATAGATTTGTGTATGTCAAGTCATCTTTGCATTCTAGGAATCAGTCCCAATTGATTGTAGTGAATAATTCTTTCAGTGTGTTGTTGAATTCAGTTTGCTAGTATTTTGGTGAGAGCTTTTGCATCTAGATTTATCAAGGATGTTGGGCTGTAGTTTTCTTTTCTTGTGATGTCCTTGTCTGGCTTTGGTATCAGGATAATGCTGGTCTTGTAAAAGGAGTTTGGAAGTATTTCCTCCTCTTTGATTTTTTGGAATACTTTGTGGAGAATTGGTATTAGGTCTTTAAATGTTTGCTAGAATTCAGTAGTGAAGCTATCAGGTCCTGAGCTTTTTTTTTTTGATGGAAAACTTTTTATTACAGCTTCAATCTCCTCTTGTTATTTGTCTGTTTGGATTTTTATATTTCTTTGTGATTCGGCCTTGATTGGTTGCATGTGTCTAGAAATGTATTCATTTCTTCTAGATAATCTATTTTTTTGGCACGTAGTTGTTCGTAATAGTTTCTTATGATCCCTTCATTTCCATGATGTCAGTTGTAATGTCTCTTCTTTCATTTCCGATTTTGTTTATTTGAGTCTTTTCTCTTTTTTTCTTGGTTAGTCTAGCTAAAGATTTGTTGATTTTGTTTATCTTTTCAAAAAAACCCAACTCAGTTTCATTGATCTTTTGTATTGCTTTTCTAGTATCTATTACATTTATTTCTGCTCCAATTTTTATTATTCCATTCCTTTTGCTAACATCTAGCAATTACTTTTTTGTCTGGTAATTTTTTTGTTGACTGTGAGACTTTAAAAAATTTTTAGACCAGTAGCGTCTGAAGTAAGTAGAATTAACTCCTAGAAATGGTCTCCTCTTTTTTTCAGGCTGTTAATGTAGGGAAGTTGAGCCAATCTAGTTAGTAGCTGAGCTGGGATCTTTGTTGCTAACATTACCTTTGTGCAACACAGGCTGCAGATTCTTCTAGCTCTGGGTAGCTTCCACCTTGTACTTACTTTGATAACTAAAGCACAGGAAGGTTTTTTCTGTATTCTTGCTCCACTCTCAGCTTTCAGCAAACCCTAAATATCTATGCATAAACAGGGGTTCTTCATGCTCTTGTCCCTCTCTCAGTTGCATATTACTATGTACAAAGCTTATGGTAGGGAAAGTGGAGATTTTCTTTGTTCCTTGGTCTCAGTCTCAGTCTTAGTTAGGCCCTATGTTCTTGGTCCTCTGTGAAGAGGGCTTTATCACTATTCCTGCCTTTCCCTGACATAGTAGCCATATCTTGCCTTGCATCTGTCAAAGGTCTTGAATAGGAGAGAGAGTCTTGGTTCCTCCTCAGTAGTAGAAGGTCTCTGCCTTCTATTAGCATAGTTGAATATATTTCCTGTTGCCTCCTTACCCCAATGGGCTAATGGATTTTGTTGCTAGTTCTCTTTCAGTAGCTAATGGCTTTGCCTGGAAGTGGAGGTATACCGTTTCCTATCCTCTCCTAACAGCCTCTCACTCAGATGGCTTTTGTGTCTACCATCTCCCAGAAGCAGTGGATCTTTGCCTGGGTGGGAGACTTTTCTGTTTCTCTCCCAGAGGCAAAAGGCTTTTGCTTCATCTGAGAGCAGGATTAGAAATGCAGATAGGGTTTCATCCCTATACTTCACCAAGGGGGAAGAGAGGGCTGCCTCAGATCTCTTGTCATGTTCCAATCTTCTTGTGAGCAACCAGTAGAGACTCATGGAAAACAACCAAAGAATGCATGTGGATTCCCCATGGATTTGATCTGCCAAGCAGTCTGAATTGTCCAAGCACACACCTGGCTTTTGTAAAAAAAAGTTTTGCAGTTTTCTTCTTACCCACTTTTACATTGGCAGATTCTTCCTCACTCTTCCAAAGATGGAACAGTTCATTATCCCGTTTATTTTCAGAAGGGCTTATTGTTCTTTGGAATTTAATTTTAGTTTGCCTGATTTATTTTGTAACTCTATGATTTTAGCTCTGATGGGCTTAAGAAGAGTGATATTTTTGTAGGTTAACTGCCTTTTGCCTTGTTGTAAGGGTAGGAGTGATGTTCTCTTGTGATGTTTTCAATCCTAAGAGTAGCAGAACTCCATGTAATATGATTACACGGAGTATGTGACTGTGGTCTAGGAGCCAGCCTTCTCAACAAACATAAAATACCAATATAAAAAAATGGAGATTCCTTAAAGGAGATTCCAAAATGGCCGAATAGGAACAGCTCCAGTCTATAGCTTCCAGTGTGAGGGACGCAGAAGATGGGTGACTTCTGCATTTCCAATTGAGGTACTGGGTTCATCTCACTGGTGTTTGTTGAAGTGGGTGCAGCCCAAGGAGCGTGAGCGGAAGCCACGGGGGCATCACCTCACATGGGAAATGCAAAGGGGAATTCCCTTTCCTAGCCAAGGGAAGCTGTGACAGACGGTACCTGGAAAATTGGGACACTCCCACCCTAACACTGCACTTTTCCAATGGTCTCAGCAAATGGCACACCAGGAGATTGTATCCTGCACCTGGCTTGGAGGGTCCCACACCCACGGAGCCTTGCTCACTGCTAGCACAGCAGTCTGAGATCGAACTGCAAGGTAGCAGCGAGGCTTGGGGCGGGGCATCTGCCATTGCTCAGGCTTGAGTAGGTAAATAAAGTGGCTGAGAAGCTCAAACTGGGTGGAGCCCACCGCAGCCCAAGGAGGCCTGCCTGCTTCTGTAGACTCCACCTCTTGGTGGGGGTGGGTAGGCGGGGCACAGCTGAACAAAAGGGAGCAAAAACTTTTGCAGACTTAAATGTCCATATCTGACAGCTTTGAAGAGAGCAGTGGTTCTCCCAGCATGGAGTTGGAGATCTGAGAATGGACAGACTGCCTCCTCAAGTGGGTCCCTGAACCCCCAGTAGCCTAACTGGGAGGCACCTCCTAGTAGGGGCTGACCGACACCTCATACGGCTGGGTGCCCCTCTGAAATGAAGCTTCCAGAGGAAGGATCAGGTATCAACATTTTCCGTTCTGCAATATTTGCTGTTCTGCAGCCTCCGCTGGTGATACCCAGGCAAACACGGTCTGGAGTGGACCTCCAGCAAACTCCAACAGACCTGAAGCTAAGGGTGCTGACTGTTAGAAGGAAAACTAACATACAGAAAGGACATCCACACCAAAACCCCATTTGTACGTCACCATCATCAAAGACCAAAGGTAGATAAAACCACAAAGGTGGAGAGAAACCAGAGCAGAAAAGCTGAAAATTCTAAAAATCAGAGCATCTCTTCCACTCCAAAGGAACGCAGCTCCTTGCCAGCAGCGGAACAAAGCTGGATGGAGAATGACTTTGACGAGTTGAGAAAAGAAGGCTTCAGATGATAAGCAATAACAAACTTCTCTGAGCTAAAGGGGGATGTTTGAACCCATTGCAAAGAAGCTAAAAACCTTGAAAAAAGATTAGATGAATGGCTAACTAGAATAAACAGTGTAGAGAAGACCTTAAATGATCTGATGAAACTGAAAACTATGGCACGAGAACTACATGATGCATCCACAAGCTTCAGTAGCTGATTTGATCAAGCGGAAGAAAGGGTATCAGTGTCTGAAGATCAAACGAACGAAATGAAGCGAGAAGAGAAGTTTACAGAAAAAAGAGTAAAAAGAAACGAACAAAGCCTCCAAGAAATATGGGCCTATGTGAAAAGACCAAATCTACATCTAATTGGTGTACCTGAGAGTGATGGGGAGAATGGAACCAAGTTGGAAAACACTCTTTAGAATATTATCCAGGAGAAATTCCCCAACCTAGCAAAGCAGGCCAACATTCAAATTCAGGAAATACAGAGAACACCACAAAGATACTCATCAAGAAGAGCAACTTCAAGACACACAGTTGTCAGATTCACCAAAGTTGAAATGAAGGAAAATATGTTGAGGGCAGCCCGAGAGAAAGGTCAGTTTACCCACAAGGGGAAGCCCATCAGACTAACTGCAGATCTCTCAGCAGAAACTCCACAAGCCAGAAAAGAGTGGGGGCCAATATTCAACATTCTTAAAGAAAAGGATTTTCAACGCAGAATTTCATATCCAGCCAAACTAAGCTTCATAAGTGAAGGAGAAATAACGTCCTTTACAGACAAGCAAATGTTGAGAGATTTTGTCACCACCAGGCCTGCCTTACAAGAGCTCCTGAAGGAAGCACTACACAGGGAAAGGAACAACTGGTACCAGCCACTGCAACAAAATGCCAAATTGTAAAGACCATCAATGCTAGGAAGAAACTGTATCAACTGACGAGCAAAATAACCAGCTAACATCATAATGACGGGATCAAATTTACACACGACAATATTATCCTTAAATGTAAATTGGCTAAGTGCTCCAAATAAAGACACAGATTGGCAAACTGGATAAAGAGTCAAGACCCATCAGTCTGCTATATTCAGGAGACCCATCTCATGTGCAGAGACACACATAGGCTCAAAATAAAGGGATGGAAGAAGATCTACCAAGCAAATGGAAAACAAAAAAAGGCAGGGGTTGCAGTGCTAGTCTCTGATAAAACAGACTTGAAACCAGCAAAGATCAAAAGAGACAAAGAAGGCCATTACATAATGGTAAAGGGATCAATTCAACAAGAAGAGTCAACTATCCTAAATATATATGCACCCAATACAGGAGCACCCAGATTCATAAAGCAACTCCTTAGAGACCTACAAAGAAACTTAGAATCCCACACAATAATAATGGGAGACTTTAACACCCCACTGTCAACATTAGACAGATCAACGAGACAGAAAGTTAACAAGGATATCCAGGAATTGACCTCAG
>NW_012115644.1:5024266-5025172 GCF_000951035.1 Colobus angolensis palliatus
TAGCAAGACTAATAAAGAAGAAAAGAGAGAAGAATCAAATAGACACAATAGAAAATGATAAAGGGAATATCACCACCAATCCCACAGAAATACAAACTACCATCATAGAATACTATAAACACTTCTACACAAATAAACTAGAAAATCTAGAAGAAATGATTAAATTCCTAGACACATACACCCTCCCAAGACTAAACAGGATGAAGTTGAATCCCAGAATAGACCAATAACAGGCTCTGAAATTGAGGCTGTAATTAATAGTCTACCAACCAAAAAAAGTCAAGGACCAGACGGACTCACAGCCGAATTCTACCAGAGGTAGAAAGAGGAGCTGGTAGCTCCTTCTGAAACTATTCCAATCAATAGAAAAAGAAGGATTCCTCCCTAACTCATTTTATGAGGCCAGCATCATCCTGATACCAAAACCTGGCAAAGACACAATAAAAAAAGAGAATTTTAGTCCAATATCCCTGATGAATAAAAATCCTCGATAAAGTACTGGCAAACTGAATGCAGGAGCACATCAAAAAGCTTGCCCACAATGATCAAGTTGGCTTTATCCCTGGTATGCAAGGCTGGTTCAACATATGCAAATCAAGAAACATAATTCATCATATAAACAGAACCAAAGACAAAACCCACATGATTTTCTCAATAGATGCAGAAAAGGCCTTTGACAAAACTCAACAGTACTTCATGCTAAAAACTCTCAATAAGCTAGGTATTGATGGAACATATCTCAAAACAATAAGAGCTATTTATGACACACCCACAGCCAATATTGTACTGAATGGGCAAAAACTGGAAACGCTCCCTTTGAAAACTGGCACAAGACAGGGATGCCCTCTCTCACCACTCCTATTCAACATAGTGTTGGAAGTTCTGGCCAGGGCAATCAGGCAGGAG
>NW_012115644.1:5026153-5026613 GCF_000951035.1 Colobus angolensis palliatus
AACCTAGGCAATACCATTCAGGACATAGGCATGGGCAAGGACTTCATGTCTAAAACACCAAAAGCAATGGCAACAAAAGCCAGAATTGACAAATGTGATCTAATTAAACTAAAGAGCTTCTGCACAGCAAAAGAAACTGCCACCAGAGTGAACAGGCAACCTACAGAACGGGAGAAAATTTTTACAATCTATCCATCTGACAAAGGGCTGATATCCAGAATCTACAAAGAACTTAAACAAATTTACAAGAATAAAACAACCCCATCAAAAAGTGGGCAAAGGATATGAATAGACACTTCTCAAAAGAAGACATTTATGCAGCCAAAAGATACATGAAAAAATCCTCATCATCACTGGCCATCAGAGATACCATGTCACACCTGTAAGAATGGCAATCATTAAAAAGTCAGGAAACAACAGGTGCTGGAGAGGATGTGGAGAAATAGAAACACTTTTACAC
>NW_012115644.1:5026663-5026997 GCF_000951035.1 Colobus angolensis palliatus
CAATCATTAAAAAGTCAGGAAACAACAGGTGCTGGAGAGGATGTGGAGAAATAGAAACACTTTTACACTGTTGATGGGAGTGTAAACTAGTTCAATCATTGTGGAAGACAGTGTGGCGATTCCCCAAGGATCTAGAACTAGAAATACCATTTGACCCAGCCATCCCATTACTAGGTATATATCCAAAGGACTATAAATCATGCTGCTATGAAGATACATGCATATGTATCTTTATTGTGGCACTATTCACAATAGCAAAGACTTGGAACCAACCCAAATGTCCATCAATGATAGACTAGATTAAGAAAATGTGGCACATATACACCATGGAATA
>NW_012115644.1:5027592-5027919 GCF_000951035.1 Colobus angolensis palliatus
CATATACACCATGGAATACTATGCAGCCATAAAAAAGGATGAGTTCATGTCCTTTGTAGGGACATGGATGAAGCTGGAAACTACCATTCTCAGCAAACTATCGCAAGGACAGAAAACCAAACACAGCATATTCTCACTCATAGGTGGGAACTGAACAATGAGAACACTTGGACACAGGATGGGGAACATCACACACTGCCTGTCATGGGGTGGAGGAAGGGGGGAGGGATAGCATTATATACCTAATGTAAATGACGAGTTAATGGGTGCAGCACACCAACATGGCACATGTATACATATGTAACAAACCTGCACGTTGTGCACATG
>NW_012115644.1:5028644-5052428 GCF_000951035.1 Colobus angolensis palliatus
GTAAATGACGAGTTAATGGGTGCAGCACACCAACATGGCACATGTATACATATGTAACAAACCTGCACGTTGTGCACATGTACCCTAGAACTTAAGGTATAATAATAATAGAAAAATGGAGATTCCTAAGTCTAGTTTTTAATATGGGTTTGTATTGGCAGTTTGGAATTGATACTCAGTTCTACGACCACTAAAATGTAAAGCATATCCTTTTGGTAAAAAAATAATTTTGTTGTAGTAATGTTTTTCTTTAAATTAAAAAAGATCTGAAACCTAAAGTGGCTTCTTTTCACGTTAATTAGAGTAAAAATCAGGGAGGATGGATATATTGTCGTTTACTTTTACTTAACACTTCCAATTCATTTTAATAGGATAGGAAATACTTGAAATTCAGATCAACATTTTGCTGTTTGTTTGGTGATGAACTGAAATGCTTATATGAGAACAGGGATTTTTCCCAAATGCTTGAATTTAGTTCCCCATTTCCCATTATGTAAGAAAACATTTTTCCTCGTGGTAGACTGAAAAAGGGCTTTCCAAAAGATGTTTATGTCCCAGTCCCTGGAACCTGTAAATGTTACCTTTTTGGAAAAGGGTGTTTGCAGGTGTGATTGATTACTTAAGGATTTTGAGATGGAGAGACTATCCTAGATTATCTGGATGAGCCCTAAATGTGATCACAGATACCTTCATGAGAAGAGAAGAGGGAAATTGGACACACAGAGGGGAAGGTGACATGAAGATGAGGTAGGTACTGGAATGATGCAGCACTCCACAGGAATGCTGGCAGCAGGAAGACAGGCAAGGAGCAGATTCTCTGCTGGAGGCTCCAGAGAAAGTGTGGCCCTGCTGACACCTTGATCTTGGCCCAGTGAAGCAGTGTCAGACTTCTGGCTTCCAGAACTCTGAGATAATAAATTTCCACTGTGTTAAGCCACCGTGTTTGTAGAAATTTCTTACAGTGACCATACGGCAGTAATATATGTATCTTAGTCTTTTTAAAAAATCTGTTTGTGACTGGGCGGGGTGGCTCGTGCCTATAATCCCAGAACTTTGGGAGGCTGAGGAGGGTGGATGACCTGAGGTCAGGAGTTTGAGAACAGCCTGACCAACAAGGTGAAACCCCATCTCTACCAAAAATACAAAACTTAGCCAGGTGTGGTGACATGTGCCTGTAGTTACAGCTACTCAGGAGGCTGAGACAGGAGAATTGCTTGAACCTGGGAGGCAGAGGTTGCAGTGAGCCGAGATCACACCACTGCACTCCAGCCTGGGCAATAGAGCGAGATTCTATCTCAAAAAAAAAAAAAAAAGATTTGTTTTTATTTTATTATTAAAACAATTTTGAGTACGTAATAGTTGTACATATTGTCTTGACAGAAGAATTTTAATTTGTTTCAGTTATCTTATTTGAAATGTCATAGAATAAAAGTCAGTTGTACAAAGGATTTATTTGTTTTTTTTGAGATGGAGTCTTGCTTTGTTGCCCAGGCTGGAGTGCTGTGGTATAATCTTGATTCACTGCAACCTCTGCCTCCCGGGTTCAAGTAATTCTCCTACCTTGGCCTCCTGAGTAGCTGAGACTACAGGCATGTGCCACTACACCTGGCTAATTTTTGTATTTTTAGTAGAGTTGGGATTTCGCCATTTTGGCCAAGCTGGTCTTGAACTCCTGGCCTTACGTGATCCACCCGCCTTGGCCTCCCAGAGTGCTGGAATTCCAGGCGTGAGCCACTGAGCCCGGGTGAAGTATTTATTTATTATGATTACATACACAATTGCCAAGTTTTAAAAGTGTTAACTCAATTTACTTAAAATTTTAGCAATAAAACATTAGAGAAAATTATGCTTGGCCTGAAATGCAATACATATATTTACAGATTAATGAGTGATTTCTTGGTAGATTTTTGGATGCTTCTCATTAATCACGACATGAATTCATACCAATCATCATAGAGTCATATATTTGGGTTCCCACCAAAATAATAACTCAAAGGGATTCACCCATCCATTGTTGATTTTCAGACAGCTTGACACTCCTTCTGGGGTGCCCTAAACTTGGCCACCTGGACACGATTCGGTCTTGTTTACATTCTCAGGTATCTTCCAGTCAGTTCACAAGATCCATTTATGAGAAAATAAGACAAAGTATTTGATTTTGGAGTAAACAGAATGAAAATAAAAGAATAAATAGAAAGCTCTAGAAATGTTTAATTGCCTAAGAACATGGTGTATTAATTACATTTTTCTTCTTCTGGATTTATTGTGACATATTGTGTCATATATCTCCACCACAATTTCTGTCCTTTTTATGCTGCTTTATAATTTTTGGTGTATAGCAGTTGTCTTCTACTATACTACATTAACTAATTTTCATTATGTCTTATATTTATCTATCTCTTCCAATTTGACATAAACTCCAAGAAGTTAGGATCTTTCTTTTTTTCAGTCATGCTCCAAATACCTAAAACAGTGTCTGGGACATACTGGGCACTCAATAAATATTTGCTTAGTGAATAAAAGAACGATTAATTCTACAGAATATAAAGAGATCAATATTTTCCTCCCAGAGAGGTGTTAGTTGTGATAAATTCTAACCTGTTCAAAAAATTTCGAAGATAACAGAAAGATACTTTAATGACCTAGAGTTAAAAAAAGTATTCTTGCCACCATTTTTTCCTGATAAACTAAAACACTTAAAATGACTCAATTGTCTAGAGGACTGTCATGATGTGAAGTTGCCTACCTCTTTGATACCCCCTCCTGCCACTCTCACCACAGCTCATGAGGCTTCAGACACCCCAGCCAATACACAAAGCCTTTTCCCATGTTAGGGTGTTTACCCTTATCCATCCCCTTGCCTCTACCCCCAGATCCTTCCTGGCTGGCCCTTTCATATCACTTGGCCTCAGAGCAGATGTCACCTCTTCAGAGAAGACTCCCATAACCCTTGAAGCCAGTAGTTTCCAACTGGTGGTAATTTTGTCCCTCAAAGGACGTTGAGAAATGTCTGGAGACAATTCTGTTTCTCACACCTGGGTTTTGGTTTCTCACACCAGGTTTTGCTACTGGGTCTAATGGGTAAATGGGTTGGGGATGCTGCTAAACATCCTACAGTGCACACAGCAGCCCCCACAACAGAGAATTATCCAGCCTCAAAAGTTAGCAGTACCAAGACTGGGAAACCCTGCCCTGGGCTAATGCAGCCCCCACCTCTGACATTCACTTTCTTGCCGCCAGTGTTTCACTTCCTCATAGCACTTCTTGTGAGTCAAAAATACTCTATTAATTTGTTCACTTTTTTCTGGTTCTCTCTACTCTACTGGAATGTAAGCTCCATGAATGCAAAAGCCTTGTCTGTCTTACTCACGTATTGTCCTCAGTGCACCTAGTAGACTTCTAATTATTTATTGCCTAGATGAATAAATAAACAATCATATACTGACCATTCTCTCCCCCACATTATTGGTGTTCTCAACTGTCTTTTTGGCTACAACTTTGAGATAGTTTTACTTTTCAGCATGGCTTCTTTTCCTTATAAGTACTTTCATTAACACCTGTGGAAGTCATTATATATGGTTGAGCAACCACAGACTCTAAAATCAGAACATTTGGGTTCAGTCAGACTGATATGGTTTGGCTATGTCCTCACCCAAATCTCATTTTGAATTGTAATTTGAATTGTAATCCCCAGATGTCGAGGGAGGGACCTGGTGGGAGGTGATTGGATCATGGAGGTGGTTTCCCCCAAGCTGCTCTCATGATAGTGAGGGAGTTCTCATCAGATCTGATGGTTTTAAAAGTGACACTTTCCCCTGTGCTCACTTGCTCTCTCCTGCCACGATACAAGGCGTGCCTTGCTTCCTCTTCCTCTTTGGGCGTGATTGTAAGTTTCCTGAGGTCTCTCCAGCCACATGGAACTGTGAGTCAATCAAACCTCTTCTCTTTATAAATGACTCAGTCTTAAGTAGTATCTTTATAGTAATATGAAAACAGACTAATACATAGGCCTTTATAATTTACTAGTTCTGTAAGAACCTACTTGAAGAAGTTACTTTATTAACTCTTGGAAAAGTTACTTTATTTTTGTGGTCCTTGGATTTCCAAATCCTTTAGAAGAGGGTAATACTAATACTTCCTCAAAGAGCTGCTTTGAAGACTAAAGGATAATGCACATAAAGCACTTGGTACATGAAGCACATATATGTTTGTCATTATTATTATTACTACTATTATTAATTTTTATTTTATTATGATCAAACATATATATCATAAAATTTACCATCCCAACCATTTTAAATGTACAGTTCAATGAATTAAGTGTAATCACATTGTGCAACTGTTATTATTTTTATTCTCTGAATCTGTATTTTATTGTTTAGGCTTCCCTTTGTGCTGTGGCTCCTACTCTCATAATAGTACTCAAGATAGATCCTACTGATGTTGGATAGAATTAGATTGACCCATGATTCTTAGATAGTATGTACCATACATTTTATTGCTCAATGCATCTGCATGCTTAAGGGTGAACATTTTCCTTATGTATTGAATAGGTTATCTGCCATGTGTTTAGCTCTTCATAAGTGTTTTCCCAGTAACAGTATAGAAACCTTGTGCTGCGGTTTGAATGTGTCTTCCAAATTTTAGGTGTTGAAAACTTAATCCCCAAATGTATATGTTGATGGTATTTGGAAGCAGGGCCTTTGGGAGATAATCAGAATTAGATAAGGCCATGAGGATAGGGTCTCCATCATGTCACTGGTGGCTTTATAAGAAGACAAAGAGAGACCTGAGCTGGTGTGCTCTTGCCTTTTTGTCCTGTGATGCCCTCTGTCATGTTATGATGCTGTAAGAAGGCCCTCACCAGGTGCAGCTTCTTGACTTTGGACTTCCAGAATGGTAAGAATTGTAAGAATTAAATGTCTTTTTGTCATAACTTAGCCCGTCTGTGATACCGTGCTATAGCAAGAGAAAACAGGATAAGACATAATTGGCACACATTTTATTTCTGACTGTGTGCCCAATAAGCATACCCACTGTGTAAGTACGTGTGAAATCCTTGCCACCTTCAACTTGAGAGCAACAAGTCACAGAAGATGAATATCTAGTTTTATAATCCTAAAATAGAGGCTTAATAGCAAATCATGAAAGTAAAGATTTGATTATAGAGATTAGAAGAATAGAAATTGGGTTTTATAGTAATTGGATAACTATTAAGAATACTTCAAACACCTTGAAAGAATCCTTAAAATACCAAGGTTTAAAAGAAGATCTAGATATGGGCTGAGGGTTTTTCCCAAGGAAAAAATATCCTGCTCACTTAATTAAGCAATTTTTAAAAATTGTCGTACGACTGTTTAAACACAGTCTCTCAGGGTTCTAAAATAACAAATTACATGAGAAAATTAGTGCTAAGGGCTAAGAAGAAATGAAGGTGTTTCTCAACAATCATGTTTGGATTATATTTAAAATGCAATTCTAATCACTCCACAATTTAAAAAAGGCTGATAGTCTATTAGTGACCTTTGCTGAAAGCTTTTCAAGAGGATAGATTTTTTGTAATAGATTTCATTTATGAAGTGAAATTTTGCAATGTAAGTTTTATGGCCTTTAGTCATGAAAAATTCTCCCAAAGTAATTGAAAGGCTAGACATTCAGTTATCTGAGCCAGAGTTTTATAAATGAGTGTGTGTAGGCTGGGAAGACATTTTTATACACGGAGTTTTGCTATAACCTCGGTACATGGGTGAGGCACATTAAAACCAAATCATCTCATAAGGCTGGGAGCATACAGCTTCCAAGGGGGAAATGAATAGTTTGGGGGTTCAGTAGGACAACCCAACTAACATTTTGCCCAAGGATCCATAGAGAACTAGTAGTCAACTGTACCTGAAACCCAGGTCATCTGAGCTGGAGACAGTGGCCTTTTCTTTCCCTCTACTCACTCTTATTACTCTCTAGGACCCTGGGTGCCCAGCTTTCTTTGTGCAGGTGCCTGTTCCTTCCCTTCCAGCCAGCATCTGACTGATTTTGGCCTGCAAATGCTTCAGAACGACCTTTCCTGCACAGCATCTTTGTGTGATGGAGCACACACTGAAGAAGAAGGTACCATAGTCTACCTGCTTGGGCCTTCTGGTGATTATTTCTTCAGCTCAGCTGTCTTGATCTGTGGGAGAGTTTTATGAGCTAAAAATCTGTCAGTGTTTCCATTTACCAAGTTGCTATTCAATCATTTTATAGCCTAACCATTCCCAATTACCCTCAATTAAAACTTGGCATATGTGTTGACAACCTTAGATGCAATTTTTTAAATTGAAAATTGTTGATGGCTTTTGATTAAAGTATAAAACCAAAAGTGCACAATTCTCGTGATTCAGATCTTTGGCATGGTTCTCAGATTATTTACTGTCAGTTATGATCACATGATACCACCACTTTCTAAAGACCAGTAAATGTCATGGGTTAAAGGCAGGTTAAGGTTTGGCAGAAATCTTTTTCAAGTGTCTTATGGTTTATATTTTTGTTCATAGGCAGATCTGAGACTCAAGTGGCAGAGGGTTATGTGATGCGAAAATGAAGAATGGTGTGTTGTAAAAATAAGGAAGATTTAAATGACTTCAGAATGTAAAGTGGAGATGGCAAAATAGGAACTTGCATTTCTCAACATTATTAGCTGAACACTTGTTTAAAGACAGGCCCAGACCTGTAAAGAAATGTGAAGCAGGACAGTATGTTTTGAGATCTGCTTTTCTTTCTCATCCCAGCCTTTTTCTGTTTCTTCCTACTCTTTTCCATCCTCTCTTGTTTTGTATCCCCAGTGATGTCATGTCCATATTACTGACATTAAAGAGTTTCTTTTTTTCTTTTAATTTTACTTTAAGTTCTGGGATCATATGCAGAATGTGCAGGTTTGTCACACAGGTAAACATGTGCCATGTGGTTTTTGCTGCACCCATCAACCCAGCATTTAGGTTTTAAGCCCCATGTGCGTTAGGTATTTGTCCTATACTTTAAAGAGTTTCCGGTTTTAGTTCCTTATGGAAAAAACGATTTCAAGAATATTTTTGGCATATCAGAACATAGATTCTAGAGTCTTAACATCTAAGGATAAGGCAAGCCTTGCTAAAAGTTATCACTTTTTGAAAATAAAATTATTACTTCATTTCTACTAGCTTCCAACCCCAATAAAGGACAGTCATGAAACATATAAGCTATGTAAAATTACCAAACTATCTACATTTTGCACCAAAAAATAGTATCATTGGATGTATTTAAAATGCAAACTTTGTATGCACTTACACAATTATAAAAATGGAAGCCAAGAATTAGATAAATTATTTTAAATACTTTAAGCATAGTTGTAAACATTAGGTACCTGATACAGTTTGAATATTTGTCCCTGCCCAAATCGCACGTTGAAGCATTGGTGGTGGGGTCTGGTGGGAGGTGTTTGGGTCATGGAGGAGGATCCCTCATGTCTTGGTGTTGTCCTTGCTGTGGTGAGTGAATTCTCACAAGATCCTTGCTCCTCTCCCACCGTGGGAGACGTCTGCTCTCCCTTCACCTTCTGCCATGATTGCAAGCTTCCTGAGGCCTTCACAGAAGCAGATGCCAGTACCATGTTTCCTGTACAGCCTGCAGAATGGTGAGCCAATTAAACCTCTTTTCTTATAAATTATCCTGTCTCAGGTATTTCTTTATAGCAATGCAAGAATGGCCTAATACAGAACCTTACAATGGAAATATAACAGGGAGTGATAAGACTATTTTCCTTATTTCTAAAGTAATCTGGGACCATTTTTAGAGATCGGGTAGTGGCATGTATATTTTAGGAGTCCAAAAACATTAATATGAATTCTGTTTTCTATTATCATTCCATGACTGCTTTGAAGTGTGAACTATACAAACGAAATGCTCAAAAACAGAGAAAAAGTTAGATAATTGGTGCAATTCTCCACACACAAAACCACCTGGCCCAAATAACCGCAATTGTTGCTATAGGCAGGAAATGTAAATGTGCATGCAACAATTTTCTTGGTAAGGCTGAAAGCTTTATAAAAAGATTTTTTCCCTTAAATGTTACAAACATTTTTGCAGATCAGTTAAAAATTATCATCCATGTAAAAGTTCACATTTAAGAAAAGTCATTCATTTTGTTTAGTAAAATTTCTTTTACTGATTTAATTAATTGGTGAATAGATGCCCACTTTCTGTGTTATTCTAAAACAAATACTTTAAAAATGTCATCTAGATACATCTCTATATTTTATACTCAATCTATCCCCTCTTTAGTAAATAAAGAATAATTAAGATTCCATCAAAGTGGTAAATGGAGATTATCTACAATCAATCTTATGTACCTATGTCTGCCAGGTTTTATTCTTGTTCCTGTTGCATCATGCCTTTGAGAGACCATTTCTTTAGATTTCGTTTCATGTCTGTCTTAGTGAGTCGCTTCTGGGACAGTATATTCTTGAGTGCCTCGTGAGGGCCCCCAATTAAATGCCATTTTGTAATGAGAGTTTCTTTGGTCACTGGACTAGTCCAAAAAGTTGTTAAAGCCTGCAGACCTTAAATATAGTGCTGGTTAATGCAACTTAATTAAACTACAGCAAATTGAATTCAGGTAATAAAACTTTACTTGGAATTTATGGTTGTGATTATCTTTTAGTTATTTATTTTATAAGGATGATAATCTATCCATCTCCTGACTGCCTGACCATTTTTGATGAGTCAGAATTATTCTGGGCTGGTCCCCACAAAGGAAGATTTGGCTTTTCTACACATAGTGAATAATAAATACGGTGCTTAATCTGAGATATTATCATCTTTCAGTCACCCCAAGATTCTTCTGGTCTGTTTCTGCACCATTCATTGGGTGTGCACTTAGGTAATAAAAACTTATTTTAATATTGTCTAAGTGAAAGGCAATTATGCTTATTTCACAAAATTTATATAGTAATGATATCTATAGGACATTTGAATTATCTGTTATTACACTTCCCAGTTGATACTAACGATGGATGGTTGACTCTATAAGAAGTTTAAATTTAACTTCATTTTCACATACTTGATGTAAATTAGGTTTTCTGTTTATTCTACCTAAGGGAATTTATCAAACGAAGAGAAATTACAAGGGCTTAAGGACGGGTTGTATGATGCAGTAGAATCTGAGAAATTTGTGAGCTCCAAGTCTAGTGGGTGTATAAACCCCAGTACTAAAAGCTGGTGGGTGAGTCCCAACTTCCCTCTGCAGCAGGTGATTGTTATTTGGAGCAGTGGTCTCAAGGGGACACTGTGACTGTCACGCACAAGTAGGGTGTATGAGTGGTTACAGCATCCTCGAGAGGTGTGGTCCTTGACATATGAGCCTGGGTCTAGATTTAAATATTGACTCCTCCTGGACATCTGAAGCAATGATTGTAGTAGCTATTGGAACTCCCCTCAATAGTAGCCAAAAATAATTGCAGCAACAGAGGCAGGTTTATTTTGACCACATGCTATGACAGGATGGTCAGCAGTGATGCCTACAGATGCTTATTAAAGGTACCCTGAGAAGTGAGAATGCCCTCGTTTTCCAGTGCTTTTCCTTTTCACCATTGCAAGGATGAGAATAAGGGCTGACCTCATGGTAATGACATATTTAAATGTTCTGAGTCTGAAGACTGCTGTAAGGTCAAGACGTTTTCTCCTAGAACTGAGCAATCTGCAGTGTGGATTTAAGAAGATTTGTGGCATCGTTAAGATCTCCTTATAATGAATCTTTATACTTGCAAAGGAATTATTTCTTTCCAGGATGCCAAGAGATGTGTTGATCCAGATTCTCTGAGTTTCACCAAACTACCTTCCCTTTTAACATTTTTGGAGAATGGATGAATTTCTTTCTGTCTCCTGAATGTACTTTGGTTTGTAACTGAGCCTATCCACAGCACCTTTGCTGTCTTTCAGTCACATTAGATCTTGTTTTTTACTGCTTTGTGCTGTAGGGCAGAAATGCATCCACAAAAGGGAGTATATTAGGTATGGAAAGACGCTGGCTCTTTCAATCAGGGATGTCTCTCTCGATGCTATCTTCTTTCATCTAATAACTAGATTTGGCAGTAGTCTCAGGTGGGCTGAAATGCAGGTTTCTGTTGCTTCTTCCAAGTCTCTTCTGAGTGAACCAGAGAAATTACTTCAAAGCTGTAGATCTTGTCAGATTTCCATCAAGGCTGCAGAACCAGCTTATAACTTTTTAAAATGAACTTTTAATTTTAGGAGAGATTCAGATTTACAGAAAAACTGCAAAGATCGTACAGAGAGTTCCTATATAGCCTACACCCTATTTCCCGTATTACTAACATCTTATATTAGTATGGTATATTTATTACAATTAGTGAACCAGTATTGATATATGAGTATTAACTTCATACTTTATTCAGGTTTTCTTAGTTTTTACCTGATATGGTCTGACTGCTTGTGTTCCACTAAAATTCATGTGTTGAAATCTAACTCCCAGTGTATTGGTATTAAGATATGGGACATGTGGGAGGCGACTAGGTCATGAGAGCAGAGCTCCTTGTCAATGAAATAAGTACCTTTATAAAAGAGGCCTAAGAGATCTCGTTCACTTCTTCTATCATATGAGGACATAAATAAATACCATTTATAAGAGATATGCCCTCACACGACATTGAATCTGCTGGCATCTTGATCTTTGACTTCCCAGCCTCCAGAACTGTGAGAGATAAATTTCTGTTGTTTACATGGTTTTTACTGCTTTGTGCTGTAGGGCAGTCTATATGGTTATAGCAGCCCAAATGGACTAAGACATTACCTAATTGTTTTGTTTCCAGGATCCCATTCAGGATACTCCACTGGGTCTAGTTGTCTTGTCTCCTTTGACTCTCCTTGGCTATCACAGCTTTGCAGACTGTCCTTGTTTATGATGACCTTGACAATATTGAGGAATGTCAGCTAGGTGTTTTGGGCAGTTTTCCCCTACTGGGGTTTGTCTGATTGTTAGGGCTTGAATGTGTCCTCCAGAAATTCATGTGTTCGAAACTTAATCCCCAGTGCAACAGCGTTGGAAGGTGGGAGGTGTTTATGTCATGAAGGGGAGGGAGGTGTTTATGTCATGAAGGCTGTGTTCTCATGAATGGATTAATGCTGTTATAACAAGGGGATGTGAGGTGGCATCATTCTCTCTTGCTTTCCCTTGCCCTTCTGCCTTCCATCATGTGATGATGTATTAAGAAGGCGCTTGACAGATGCTGGCACCTTGATCTTGGACTTCCCAGCTTCCAGAACTCTGAGAAAATAAATTTCTGTTCTTTATAATTACCCAGTCTGTGATATTCTGTTATAGGAGCATAAATGAAATAAGACACTGATGTTTTTCTTATGATTAGACAGGGGTTATGTATTTTGGATATGATGACTACAGAGGTAAAGTGCTTTATCATCACATCCTACCAAGAGTATGTACTATCAACATGACTTATCACTGTTGAGTTTAACCTTGATCACGTAGTTGAGGTAGTGTTTGTCAGTTTGTTCCACTGCAAGGTAACTCATTTTTCCTCCTTTCTGAGGTGTATTCTTTGGAAGGAAGTAACTTTAAACCGCCCAAATTTAAGAAGTGGGAAGTTATTCTCCACCTCCTGGAGGGTGGAGTATCTACATAAATTATTAGAATTTTTCTGCAGGGGAGATTTGTTTATTGTCCCCCATTTACTTATTCGATCATTTATTTATTTATATCAGTACAGACTCAGATATTTATTTTCCATTTGCGTTATAATCTAATACTACTTCATTTATTTTATTGCACAAATTGTGCTAGCTTTGGCTACTGGGAGCTCTTTCGTTTGGCTCCTGAAAGTTGCCCCTGCCACTGTGTTTTCCTTTTTTTGTTTGAGCACTTATTTTCTTTCTTGTACTAAAAGATCCTCCTGGCTCATTTCATATATTTCCTACCCAAGTCCTAGAACCAGCCATTTCTTCAAAGAGTCCTGTTCAGATCAGTTTTTAAACAGCTTAGTTTTTGCACTCTCTCTAAATCTTCCCTTATTTTTGGTGTATGCAATTAGGTTAATGCTTTTTGTTTAGTTGGCATTGAAATAGGTTTTTTAAATCTTATTTTTTTGACAAGTGGGACCTAATTAAACTGAAAAACTTTTGCACAGTAAAATAAATCATCCATAGAGTAAATAGACAACCTACATAATGGGAGAAAATATTCATAAACTATGCATTTGACAAAGGTCTACTATCCAGAGACTATAAGGACTTAAATTAGCAAGCAAAAAGCAACCCATTAAAAAATGGGCAAAGGACATGAACAGACACTTCTTAAAAGAAGACATACAGGCAGCCAACAAACATGAAAAAATACTCAACATCACTAATCAGAGAAATGCAAATCAAAACCACAATGCAATACCATCTCACACTAGTCAGAATGGCTATTACTAAAAAGTCAAAAACAATAGATGCTGACGAGGCTGCAGAGAAAAGGGAATGCTTATACACTGTTAGTGGGAATGTAAATTAGTTCAGCCACTGTGGAAAGCAGTTTGGAGATTTCTCAAAGAGCTTAAAACAGAGCTACCATTTGATCCAGCAATTCCACAAATGGGTTTATACTCAAAGGAAAATAGATCATTATAACCAAAAGACACATGCACTCATGTGTTCATTGCCACACTGTTCACAATAGCAAAGACATGAAATCAACATGGGTGCCCATCAGTGGTGGATTGGATAAAGAAAATGTGATACACACATACACACCATGGAATGCTATGCAGCCTTAAAAAGAATAACATCATGTTCTTTGCAGTAACATGGATAAAGCTTGGAGCCATCACCTAAAGGAATTAATGTGGGAATAGAAAACCAAATACTGCATGTTCTCACTTATAAGTAGGAGCTAAACATTGAGCACACAGGGACATAAACATAGGAACAATAGACACTGTGGATTACTAAAATGAGGAGGGAGGGAGATGTGGGTTGAAAAACTACATATTGGAGGCCAGTCATGGTGGCTTATGCCTGTGATCCCACACTTTGGGAGGCCAAGGTGGGAGGGTCACTTGAGTCTAGGCATTTGAGATCAGCTTGGGCAACACTGTGAAACCCTGTCTCTACATAAAATACAAAAATTAGACAGGCATGGTAGCATATGTCTATGGTCCCACCTAATTAAGTGGCTGAGGTGGGAGGATGGCTTGAGCCCATCCTCAAGCCATCAAGGGCGCAGTGAGCCAAGATTGTGCCACTGTACTCCAGCCTGGGTGACACAGTGAGACCCTGTCTAAAAAAACAAAAACAAAACTACCTGTTGAATAGTATGTTCACTACCTGGTGCAATATACCAATCCTGCAAGGATTTAGATACAAGGTATCCTCTTATCTAAAATGAAAGCTGAAATTAAAACAAAAACAGAAAACAGAGTAAGTGGTAAAAAATATTAAATACTTTTTTAATATGGAGAAGTGCAAACACTTACAAATAGGTGAATGAACCCCATTTAGCTGTCATCCAGCTTCCACAATATCACCTTTTTGCTAATCTTATTTTTTGTATATCCGGATCCACTTATCCTTATGTCCCAAATATCATATTATTTCATCTGTAAATATTTCAGCATATATCTCTAAATAATAACTTAAAAAACATAAATATTATGTACATAAAAGAAACAATAACAATTTGTTTGGTGATAGATTGAAGGTGGTAACAATTATTTGACTCTTTCATTACATGGTGGAGTCTGTGTTTCCTTCCTTGAATCTGGGCAGGCTCTGTGGCTACAATACGGCAGAAGTGAAATTGTACCAGTTTTGGGGTCTACACCTTAAGATCTTCCACTTATTGCCTCTTAGAATACTTTTTCTAGGAGCCTTGGTACTCGCGTAATTTGAACTATCTTGAGACAGCTGTGGAGAGGCATGTGTTAGTGCTCCAGCCAACAGTCCCAGCTGAGCTCAGCCTTCTAGCCTTTACTGCAAAGGCACCAGATATATGGGTGAAGCCATCTTGGATGGTCCAGACCAGCCCATCTGCCACATCAGTTGACAACATGCAGAGCAGACAAATTGTCCAGCCTAGTCCTGCTGCAATTGTTAACTTAACAAAATGTGAGATATAACAAAATGGTTATTGTTTAATTCACTAAGTTTTGAGGTAATTTGTTAAGCAGAAGTCAATAACTAAAACAGTAGGCTTTTAAAATTTGCATTCCCAGTGTTTCTGGATGAGCAGTGCATCTTTTGGGAGTGTGAGTTAGCCTGTTGTAGAAGGTCTTTTTGAAATTGTGTTGCCCCATTTGCCATGAACATAGTTTTGATTATTTCTTACCTTTGTTCTTCATATGATTTATTCAATTATATATTTATATGATGCAATTTTTAATAATGACTATCACAACATTTTTGAACATTTACCAGTTGGCTTCTCCAAGCTGGTATGATCTGACTCTATCACGTTTCTGATGGACAGTCCCTCCTCGATTAGTTTCTGATGGTTTTACCTCAACAGTGAGCTATGGTAGAACAGTTAAATGACCTAGTTTGGGAGTCAGAGTTCAGTTAATGTTTTGGTTTTGTGACTTACTGGTAGTGTGAGCTTGAGTAAGTGACTTAGTGTTTCGTCCTGTTGCCTCATGTGCAAAATGGGGATAATCATAACTACCTTAAAAGTTTGCTGTGGAAGATTGAATGAGGGAAATATGAACAGAACTTTGTACATAGTCAGCTCTAATGTTTTTCTAATTCTTTGGTTTTCTTGTAAAATATACGGGCTCACGTAGGTAGTAATGCTATTGACATTCACAGTAATGAAAAGAAAGGCAGCCTTTCTTGAGAAAATTAGGGAGATTTTCCCCAGTCTTTGGTCCTTGTTTTGACTCTACTGGGGACCCTGGGCTTTAATCTTTACAGAGAGTTGTGGTGGGTGTGGGTCGTGGCAACATGAAGGCTTGTGCATGCTTTTATTCAAAAAGGATGTTAGCAGAAAGAAGCACCAACTTTCCTAGCATGAGGATTCCTGACATGCCCCATCCTCTGTGAGGTGGTTGAGAGAGAAGTAGATAGTTCCCTTTTTGCGCACTGGCAAGCAGAAGATAAAAAAGATTACAACTTTCCCCAGGATTATAGTAGCAGGGCTGGAAAAAAAAAATGGAAGAAATATTCAGTACAGCTTTTTGTTAGTGGATTCACTCCAATACCCAGACCATGAAGGTTCTTTAATTTTCCCCAAACTATACTCTTAAATCAAGCCTGTTTCAGGCAGATACACTAATCCAGCCCTGAGGTGGAATACTTCCTCCTCAGCGCCCTTCTTTGATGTGTAGCTGATATGGAACTGAGTGCCAACATATGTTTGTACAAATATATTGGCAAATGTAAGCAGCCCACTGCTAATTACTACACTCTGAACCTCATGTGAAGTTTGAATGATGCCTCAAGGAATTTGAATGTTAGAAAACAATATATATATACATATTTTCAAATCTTAGCAAAAAAGGGTTAACTTCTTTGTGGTTGAAACTGGAAGACACTCGAGAATTATCTTGTCTTCTCAAACCTTTGGCAATAACATGTTTATTTAAAGAATGCAGGTCAAACAGTTGCTAGAAAAGATTAAGTGTTTGGACACTTTTAAAATAAAAAAGGGCAGCTTAAATTAAAAAAAAACAAAATTGCTTAATATTTTCAAAATGAAAATAAGAACAATATAATTTAAACAGATGCTATACAAAACAGTAGGGACTACTATAGGCCAAAGGTCACAAATTAAAGATCATTTATGGGCTGAGAACAAAAATACTGGGTTCAAAACATAAAGCGAATACTGTGGGAACTTCAGAGGGGCTTGCCCTGCCTAAAGGTATTCAAATTCAAATCATTTTGGAGTACTATGCTGGCTTAGCATAATTGGGAAGGCCAGATCAGGCTTTTGTACTCAACGTTGTGGTCCTTGATCTAGACAATATTAGTTAAAAAGATGGTACTTTAATCAGTTTACTACATATTTCAAACTAAAACATTATTTTTAAACGTGAATTATATGAACACATTTCTTCTACTAACTTTGTAAATTTTAAGGGTTGATTTTAATTAAACCAAATGGACTTTTTTTTTTTCACTGTTAGTGATGGATATACAGAATTATTCTGTTGATCAGCTTCTGAACATCTCAAATTCCAAATATAGAAATGTTATCAGAATCCTTCCATTTTAAGCATACGAAATGTTTGCATTCTATGGAGATGTGGAGAAAACTAAAGCCAAACTGAAGGAGTGGCTTAATCTCTATTTCTGTGATGAATTGACTTCTGCTAGTCAGATGGGAAAAAATTAGAATGTTTAATCATTGTGTTTAACTGAAAGGAATTTGCAATGATTCAATTTGGTTATCTCTATATCTAGATATTTAGATTAAATTTTTTTCTAATTTGGTTTAGTTACAAGGGCGATGTCTAAATTGATAATATAGGAAAAACAAAAGCAGTGTTATTTTTTTAAAATGTAAGCAAATTAGTAGAATAAATTCAACTAGCTAACCCAATAATTAACCAACTAAGTAATTCGATAAAAATTTGGTTTAGTTTCTTAGGAGACCTGTATCAATGAACAGAAAAGGTCAATTTGTGATTAGTACTTAAGTGTTGTTATTTACATGGTTGTTTCTAAATTTCCTAGTGTGCTTCAACTTAGACTTTTTTTCTTAAATATTTTAAATAATTTAAAATAATTTCCTGAATTTTTATTAATGTACTTTATTAAATTTCTTTTTCCCTGTAGGCAGGAAGAGTTAAATAAATACAAGTATGTGAATATACTTGGTAAATTGTACGTAATTAGAATATTGTGAGGGACACCACTGCCTAACTAAAGATAGTTTGACTAAAGATAGTTGAATCTTTAACTATCCCACGCTGTGATGCCCGTGTCTTATTCTTCCAGCTCAATTGCTCTAGTACACCCACTGCAACAATTCTTCAATGTCATAGAGACCTCCCGTCTAGGGACCCAGTGTGCCCTATCCATCAGTTTCCTCCCGTCTTCATTTCCTTTCTTGTCCAGCGTAATGTCATGGTCCATCATTATTATTACTCCCTTGCTAATGCCCTAAACCTCCTTGCTCCTCTTTTCCTTCTTCACATTTGACTGGCAAAAGCTCAACCCTGATTGAACCCAACCATCACCTTTTCATGAGCACTGTTTGGCTGAGGCTGACTGATGGCTAAATTTTTGATTTCAAACTTCACATAGGCTCAACCAAAATCTAGAAATTCACTGATTTTTTTTTCCTCCTGTTTTTGGGTCAAAATTGTACACATTGTAACAGAGTAAAAGGTGGTGGTAGTGGTGGTGGTGGTGCTGAAGCAGTAGGGTAGGAGAAACTTAGATATAAATTTAATGAATGGAGCCTTAATTTTAGATTCCATTGCTTTAGGTAAGTTTTGGGTGTTTTGTCTTCTAGATCTCTTCACTTTCTCTAGTTCCTCTTCATGGATGATATCTAGACATACGGGACAGCTTACTTGATTTTATGATGGAGGAGAAGGAGGCCTCAGATATGCTTAATAAACTGGACAGCTGCTGTTTTTGCAGAGGAGGAGGGGTCCCCTATCTTTACTGATAGTTGACCCTTGGCATGGGTACCCACTGAGGTATGTTTGGTCCCCTGTGGCCTTTTGGAGGTCTTGTGTGTGCAGCTGTTTCTGAAATTTGCAGTCTTAGCTGTTTGTTCTGGTTGCTAGGATCTTGTACTTATGTGTCCCCCCACCCCCGTTTTTTTTTTTTTTTTTTTTTTTTTTTTTTTTTTTTTTTTTTCTGATGCCGGATCTCTTTTGGTTAACCTCCCCTCTCAGCAGCTTTATGTCCACTCACACTCCACACAAGTTTTAAGAAGCCAGTGGCATATGGGTGCTATTGGTTCTGTGCCCATTGGACATTGGGTTCTGTCCCAATGAGGGACTTCTGCTAGTGGTTTATGTCTCTTCTAGGCTCTGCGTGGAGAAGCAGTCAGCTAGCTCTAATGTTCTTGGGCGGCTCTGTACCTATCAGAATGTTTCTACACCCTCAGTACTGAGGCTGAATGCTAAGAGGCGAGGAAAGGCAGAGGTTGCTGTACCTTTTGCTCTTCTGTCCCCGCTATTCTACAGCTGAATTAGATGTTTTTTTCCTGTGTCCTATCTTGAGTTCTTCAGACTGATAGTAAAATTGACGGTTAAGCCAGTCAGACTGACTTTTAATACATTATTGCGAGTTTAAGAAATTTAGAAGATCTTTTTTCTCTTGACAAACTCTGTTTTTAAAATAGATGGGATTGCTAGGGATTCAGCTAGTGTTAATTGCATTTTTCTATTCCTGTGCTATCTGTACTAATCACCATTCTATGCCCCCTTCACCTGCTCTCTAACTCCCCTATAGATGAATGCCTCTGAGTAGAAAGAAGGTCACGTCCATAGAGATGCAAAAGAGAAAAGCATATTAATATATATCAAAAATTGTTATCCTTGTTACAGTACTAGGTTTACTTTTCCATTGTATGAGATGACTACTTTGTCTGCTTGGTCCTTAGAGCTCTCATTACTCTTCCCCCTCTTTCCCACCCAGTTCTCAGCAGAAGACCCCATCTCATGCATCACTGAGAAAAATTATAGTCATTGGAGAACTCTCACTGCTGAGTCTATCCATAACCTGTATCTTTTTCTTCTTTACAGAAAAGATGGAAGGAGAGTCAATTCTACTGAAGACCAATCGCTCCAGTTTTGCTTGAGATTCTGTTTCCTCTTATCTTGTAAACATTCCAGTCCTTCCCTTTATCTTTTACATTATGAGTATCTTTTTCTACTGAATTATTCTCATCAATGTAAGAATATGCTGTTGTACCCCTCTTCTTTTTTATTGTAGAACTTAATAAAACTTTATTTTATTTATTTAATTTAAAATTTTTTAATATTTGTGGGTACATAGTAGGTGTATACATTAATGGGGTACGTGAGATGTTTTGATACAGGCATGAAAGATGAAATAATCACGTCATGGAAAATGGGGTATCCAATTTTCCTCAAGTATTCCTCTTCTTGAAGGAAAAGAAAACTCACCTCCTATCTTTCCCACCCTCAATTTACTAATTCCTTTCTCTGCCACCCTTCCTGGCTAACTTCTTTAGAAAAGTAGTCTGTATGCTGTCACCCTCTCTATGCAGTTTCAAACCACTCAAATCTGGCTTGTGTCTCTCTACCATTTCACTGAAATCACTTGTGCCAAATCCAGTGTTAATGATTATGTTCTTATCTTACTCTATTTCCCAGTAGCATTCAGCATAGCTGATAATTTTCTTTTTTGGGAAAAAAATTTTGATCTCTCTTAGCTTCCACACTCTTCTGGCTTTCTTCTTGTCTCATTAGCAACTCAGTCTCATTCTTTACTGGCTTTTCCTCTTTTTTTTTGTAATTTTAATTTTATTTAAATTATTTTTAATTTCAATAGTTTCTGGGGAAGAGGTGGTGTTGGTTACATGGATATGTTCTTTAGTGGTGATTTCTGAGATTTTGGTGCACCCATCACCCGAGCAGTGTACATTGTAGACATTGTGTACTCTTTGATCCTGCAACCCCCACCCATCCTTTCCCCCAGTCCCCGGAGTCCATTATGTCATTCTTACGCATTTCCATCCTCATAGCTTAGCTCCCATTTACAAGTGAAAACATAGGATGTTTGGTTTTCCATTCCTGAATTACTTCACTTAGAATAATGCTTTCCAATTTCATCCAAGTTGATGCGAATGCCATTATTTTATTCCTTTTTATGGCTGAGTAGTATTTCATGGTATATATATACACATATATATACACACACATATATATATACATACATATATATATACACACATATATATACATGTGTGTATATATATATAATTTTCTTTATCCACTGGTTGGTTGGTTGATGGGCATTTAGGCTGGTTCCGTATTTTTGCAATTGTGAATAGTGCTGCTACAAACATACATGTGCAAGTGTCTTTTTCATAGAATGATTTATTTTTCTGTGGGTAGATACCCAGTGGGATTGCTGGATCAAATGGTAGTTCTACTTTTAGTTCTCTAAGGAATCTCCACACTGTTTTCCATAGTGGTCATGCTAGTTTACGTTTTCTCCAGCAGTGTGAAAGTGTTCCTTTCTTACCACATCCATGATAACATCTATTACTTTTTGATTTTTAAATTATGCCATTCTTGCAGGAGTAAGATGGTATCGCATCGTGATTTTGACTTGCATTTCCTTGATCACTAGTGATGTTGATCATTTGTTCATATGTGTTTTGGCCATTTGTCTATCTTCTTTTGAGAATTGCCTGTTCATGTCCTTTCCCACTTTTTGATGGGATTATTTGTTTTTTTTCCTTGATGATTTGTTTGAGTTCCTTGTAGATTCTGGATATTAGTCCTTTATTGGATGCATAGTTTGTGAATATTTTCTCCACTCTGTGGGTTGTCTGTTTACTCTACTGATTATTTCTTTTGCTAGGCAGAAGCTTTTTAGTTTAATTAAGTCCCACCTATTTATCTTTATTTTTGTTGCATTTGTTTTTGGGTTCTTGGTCATGAACTCTTTGCCTAAGCCAATGTCTAGAAGAGTTTTTCTGATGTTATCCCCTAGAATTTTTATGGTTTCAGGTCTTAGATTTAAGCCTTTGATTCATCTTGAGTTGATTTTTGTATAAGGTGAGAGATGAGGATCCAGTTTTATTCTTCTACGTGTGGCTTGCCAATTATCCCAGCACCATTTGTTGAACAGATTGTCCTTTCCTCACTTTACCTTTTGTTTGCACTGTTGAAGATTACTTGGCTGTAAGTATTTGACTTTATTTCTGGGTTCTCTATTCTGTTTCACTGGTCCATATGTGTGCTTTTATACCAGTACCATGCTGTTTTGGTAACTATAGCCTTGTAGTAGTGTAGTTTGAAGCCAGGTGAAGTGATGCCTCCAGATTTCTTCTTTTTGCTTAGTCTTGCTTTGGCTATGTGGGCTCTTTTTTTGGTTCCAAATGAATTTTAGAGTTGTTTTTTCCTAGTTCTGTGAAGAATGATGATGGTATTTTGATGGGAATTGCATTGAATTTATAGATTGCTTTTGGCAGTATGGTCATCTTCACAATATTGATTCTACCCATCCACGAGCATGGGATGTGTTTCTATTTGTTAGTGTCATCTATGGTTTCTTTCCTCAGTGTTTTGTAGTTTTCCTTGTAGAGATTTTTGATGTCTTTGGTTAGGTATATTCCTAAGTATTTTTATTTTTATTTTTTGAAGCTATTGTAAAAGGGGTCGAGTTCTTGATTTGATTCTCAGCTTGGTTCCTGTTGGTGTATAGCAGTGTTACTGATTTTTGTATGTTGATTTTGTATCCTGAAACTTTGCTGAATTCATTTATCAGATCTACGAGCTTTTTGGATGAGTCTTTAGGGTTTTCTTCGTGTAGGGCCATATCATCAGTGAATAGCATCAGTTTGACTTCTTCTTTAATGACTTGGATGCTCCTTATTTCTTTCTCTTGTCTGATTGCTCAGGCTAGGACTTCCAGTACTATGTTGAAGAGAAATTGTGAGAGTGGGCATCCTTGCCTTGTTCCAGTTCTCAGAGGGAATGCTTTCAACTTTTACTCATTTAGCATAATGTTGGTTATGGGTTTGTCATAGATGGCTTTTGTTACCTTAAAGTATGTCCTTTCCATGCTGATTTTGCTGAGGATTTTAATCATAAAGGGATGCTGGATTTTGTCAAATGCTCTTTTCTGTATCTATTATGATGACCATATTATTTTTGAATTTAATTCTGTTTATGTGGTGTATCACAGTTATTGACTTGCATGTGTTAAGCCATCCCTGCTTCCCTGGTATGAAATCCACTTGATCATGGCTTATTATCTTTTTGATATGTTGTTGGATTTGGTTGGCTAGTATTTTGTTGAGGATTTTTGCATCTATGTTTATCAGGGATATTGGTTTGTAGTTTTCGTTTTTTGTTATAAACTTTTCTGGTTTTGGTATTAAGGAGATATTGGCTTCATAGAATAATTTAGGGAGGATTCCCATTTTCTTTATCTTTTGGAATAGTGTCAGTAGGATTGGTACCAATTCTTCTTCAAATATCTAATAGAATTCAGCTGTGAATCCATCTGGTCCTGGACTTTTTTTGTTGGCAATTTTTTTATTACTGTTTCAGTTCTCACTACTTCTTATTGGTCTGTTCAGAGTTTCTATTTCTTTCTGGTTTAATCTAGAAAGGTTGTATATTTTCAGGAATTTACCCATTTCCTCTAGGTTTTCTAGTTTGTGTGCATAACAGTGTTTATAGTAGCCTTGAATAATATTTTGTATTTCTGTAGTATTGGTTGTAATATCTCACATTTCATGGCTTTTCCTCTTGACTTAAACTCTAAATGTTGGCCATCTTCAGGGCTTAGTCCAGCCTGTATTTTTTTTTTAATGTTTTTTCCAAGGTTCCCCATCCCAACTTTATGACTTTAAATACCACATAATTAGAATTTTCCACATTTGTGTCTCCTCCTCAGACTTCTCCTCTGAGTTATAGACTCAAACATTCAAACTATCTTCTCGATATCTCTATTTGAAGTAATCACAGTCATCTTAAACTTAACATGGTTAACACAATTATTGATTTCCAGTCTCTTATTCCCCAGTAATCCTCTTCAGTCCCCATATCTTAGTAATAGTACCACCATCCTCTAGGTCCTTAATCTGTAAATCTAGTAGTCTTTCTGGATTTCCCCGCTGCTTCTTTTCAGTGTCTTGCATGGTTACTTTTTTTGATGCATTCTTTAAACAGTGGTGTTTTGTCTTAGCATCTATTCACTTTTCTTTCTTTCTTTCTTTCTTTTTTTCAAGGTAAGGCAGAAGTCCTTATTAAAACAAACATTTCTACCAAATATTAAAATTTAAATGTGGGAAATCTATAATTTTCAAAACAAAAATCTATCTCGCAGCCTTCTGTAAAGGCCTCTGACTATTTCTTTTTTTTTTTTTTAATTATCTGCTTTTCTTTTTTAAATTATGCTTAAAGTTCTAGGGTACATGTGCATAACATGCAGGTTTGTTACATATGTATATATGTGCCATGTTGGTGTGCTGCACCCATTACCTCGTCATTTACATTAGGTATATCTCCTAATGCTATTCCTCCCCTCTCCCCACTCACCACAATAGGCCCCGGTGTGTGATATTCCCCTTCCTGTGTCCAAGTGATCTCCTTGTTCAGTTCCCACCTATGAGTGAGAACATGCAGTGTTTGGTTTTCTGTTCTTGCGATAGTTTGCTGAGAATGATGGTTTCCAGCTGCATCCATATCCCTACAAAGGACAGAAACTCATCCTTTTTTATGGCTGCATAGTATTCCATGGTGTATATATGCCACATTTTCTTAATCCAGTCTATCATTGATGGACCTTTGAGTTGGTTCCAAGTCTTTGCTATTGTGAATAGTGCTGCAATAAAGATACATATGCATGTATCTTTATAGCAGCATGATTTATAGTCCTTTGGATATATACCCAGTAATGGGATATATACATATGTAACAAACCTGCATGTTATGCACATGTACCCTAGAACTTTAAGTATAATTAAAAAATGGTATTTCTAGTTCTAGATCCTTGGGGAATCGCCACACTGTCTTCCACAATGGTTGAACTAGTTTACACTCCTACCAACAGTGTAAAAGTGTTTCTATTTCTCCACATCCTCTCCAGCACCTGTTGTTT
>NW_012115644.1:5054570-5055019 GCF_000951035.1 Colobus angolensis palliatus
TGGTGATATCCCCTTTATCATTTTTTATTGTGTCTATTTGATTCTTCTCTATTTTCTTCTTTATTAGTCTTGCTAGTGGTCTATCAATTTTGTTGGTCTTTTCAAAAAGCCAACTCCTGGATTCATTGAATTTTTGGAGGGTGTTTTGTGTCTCTATCTCTTTCAGTTCTGCTCTGATCTTAGTTATTTCTTGCCTTCTGCTAGCTTTTGAATGTGTTTGCTCTTGCTTCTCTAGTTCCTTAAATTGTGATGTTAGAGTGTCAACTTTAGATCTTTCCAGCTTTCTCTTGTGGGTGTTTAGTGCTATAAATTTCCCTCTGCACACTGCTTTAAATGTGTCCCAGAGATTCTGGTATGTTGTATCTGTGTTCTCACTGGTTTCAAAGAACATCTTTATTTCTGCCTTCATTTCATTATGTACCCAGTAGTCATTCAGGAGCAGGTTGTTC
>NW_012115644.1:5058348-5094405 GCF_000951035.1 Colobus angolensis palliatus
AGTTACCCGATTTTCCAGGTGTTGTGTGTCTCAGTTCTCCTGGCTAGGAAAAGGGATTCCCTTCACCCTTGCGCTTCCCAAGTGAGGTGATGCCTTGCCCTGCTTCAGCTCTCACTGGTCAGGCTGCAGCAGCTGACCAGCACCGATTGTCCAGCACTCCCTAGTGAGAGGAACTCAGTACCTCAGTTGAAAATGCAGAAATCACCTGTCTTCTGTGTCGCTCGTGCTGGGAGCTGGAGACTGGAGCTGTTCCTACTTGGCCATCTTGCTCTGCCCCAAGGATTTTAATTTAATTTAGGTATTTATATTTAGATACCAGCTACTAGTAAAATACTGCCTCCCCTTCCCCTCCAAAAAAATCCCCACAGCAAACACATATACTCTAGTAATTTCTAATGCTTATAGGAAAATGGACTTAATGATTTTTGGATTAATATTTCTTAGTTTTCATTTGCTTTTCAGTCTTCTTTGGGAAAAGAGTAACCTGTGTCCCATCTTTTTATGATGATCAATTTACACATCATAATTTTTTTTTTTTGGATATATTCTCTAATGGGATTGCTTGGCTGATTGGTAGTTCTAAGTTCTTTGAGAAATCTCTGAACTGCTTTCCACACTGGCCAAACTAATTTACATTCCCACCAGCAATGTATATACACATCATAATTTGAATATGCTATGTTCCAGATTAGTTGCCAGCAAGAAGGGTTGAGATGGGGGCTAAGATTAAGATGACAGCAATACAAAAAGAGATTTGAAATAAATATATATATCAGTTTAAAAAATATATTTACTCTGGGTGATATTGATGTGTCAATGTGGGTTCATCAATTATGTGGTAACAATGTATCACTCTGGTGGGGGATGTTGGTAATGGACCCATGCATGTGTGGAAGCAGGGGATATGTGGGAAATCTCTGTATCTTCCACTCATTTTTGCTGTGACCCTATGACTGCTCTACAGAATAAAGTCTATTAAAAAATATATATCTTACCAGTGGCAGGGGTGTGAGTAGAGTGGAGAGTGGGGCTAGGGAGTTTCAGGGCATACAGGTTAAGCCGTGTTTTCATTCAGATACCCCATGGAACCACTGAAGTGCTTTTCCAGGCATCCTACAGTAGCATGGCACACACGCAGGGTTAGTGGAGAGAACTCTTAACTGGTAAAATGTGTGAATTCTGTGTATCTAGGCAATTATGAACACTATGTAAAACAATGTCAGTTCTTTAATCTCAGAACCTTTGCGGTGTGGTCAGCTAAAGTGAACTAGACAGTGACTCAGGAAATCTAAACATTTCTTTTTTTTTTTTTTCTTCATTGTTTTTGTGTCAGAAATTTGATGGCTAATTGTGTAGTTAACCCATGGTTGGCTGTATTCTCTAAATACAATCTCATATAAAGTGAGTCTTACTAGCCTATAAAAGAAAAAGTTCTCTATAATGGTAAAAAAATCATTAATTTTTACAAGTGTAATCACACCTGAAACATAATAATGGAGTTCTTTCTTGAAAGAAAACATATGTAAGAATCTTCTTAATATAAGAATAATATCTGCTCCATCAACTGCATCTCGAAATTCGTGCTAGGATTTAGCAAGTTGTACAAAGAACACAAGCCTTTGTCTCAATAAGTCTAGGTTCTTTTCCCGATTGTCACTGGCCGTGTGACATCAAGAAAAACTCCTAACATTGCAAGGGCACTTTTCTCATCTCTAGAAAGAGTTGCACTAGATGATGCCCAAGAATTTCTCTGGCTTTAGAATTTTCTGTTTCATCTTCCAAATTTGGAAATTCATTGATTTTGATGTTTTTATGGTTGCACGCCCGTATTATATAACAAAGATGACTGTGTGCTAAATTAATGCTAATCCCCAGGACTAAATTAAAGTTATTTGAAAACTGTGGTGCATTGATCACCATTTCTTAATGAAACTTCCGGGATCTTGATTAACCATAGAGATTTGTTTTTGTTGGAGAATCTGGCTGTTGGTATGGTACCAATATGCATGGCAATAACTTTAGAATTATTGGTGAGATAAGAAATTGTTTCAAAATCCATGTAACTCCTTTTGTGTAGTGGAAGGAATACTAAAATTTCAAAGATGCATTTTGAATTTTGGCCCTACTTTTTAAATGACTCTGTGACATTGCTAAGTCACTTAATTTCTCTGATACTTAATTTTTTTGCATCTTCGAAGAAAGGGATAATGCCTGCTCTGCATACATTATAAGTTGACTATGAGTGAAAATAGTTTTATAGGAGAATTCTCTTTGAGAATTGCAAAATGCAAAACATTTTAAAGATTGTAGTTTAATCTTTTGCCATGGCAAAGGTAAGTCACTTCCAACTGCTAATTTTGGGAAGCGAGCAATACATCTACCTTTTGACTCTTGGATTTTTAATTTTGATATGATATTTCATTTGTTTTCTTTCTATTTTGCATTAAAGTAACATAAGAATCCCCTATTTACATAAAACTTCTGTTAAAGATTTGTACCAATACAACTTTATTCCTTTTACCTTCATTTAAAGTGGAACATGATTAAGGTTGGATGTTTCTTTTTCTCAGATGTTCTGTGTTTTGTACACTGTAGAGTCAAAAGGAAATCCTGCTTTCTATCTAAATCCGAAATGGATTTTTGGAAAGTAATAGATTCATAGAGGTTAAGAAATGTGGGTTCAATATCTGTGCTTGATCATTGTCCACTTTCCTTGTAATTCAGCTTTGGGTGAAAATGCACCACTACCCAAATCAGAAGATTTGGATATCACATCTAATTTTAACACTATTCTTATAGGCAAAGTACTGTAAAATGGAAAGGATCTTTGAGTAAATAAAAGAAGACTAGATTTTCACAGCTTCTAAGTTACATCCAAATCAGTCTTTGTAATATATTGGTGATAAAGGGATCTTTTTGTTGCCAAGGTCGGCTTTTTCTGGAACATTAGTAATATAAAGAGATGGAAAACTCACATGCAAGTTCAATACAAGGATAGAGATTTAAAACAAAACAGATCTCGACATTGCTTTCTATTATGTTTAAATTACCCATTTCTTATTTTAAATCCATCATTTAAATCTCCTGGAATGATGATATTCTATTTTTGTTTTCTAAAAGCAATTCAAATTAGAAAGTTCAGACTCTAGACTCTGAACTTCTCAAGGTCAGGAACCATACTTCACTGATGTTTATATTTCCCAATCTTGGCAAAACACCTGGAACAAAGTAGCCTTTCAATACATGATTGTTTAAATGAATTAAATTAACAGGTATCCAAAAAAGAGTAATGAAATACCCAAAATGAAAGGTAGCCACTTTGCGATGTGACTATTTCTTTTTTAAAAGCAATGGAGAACATTTTCAATATTGACAAGCACACCCATCAAAAGTGAATTTGCCATAGGTAAAGAAAAAAAGTATGTTCTCACTCATAAGTGGAAGCTGAACAGCAAAAACACATAGACACAGGGAGGGCAACAACACACACCAGGGCCTATCGGGGTGTGGAGGGGAGGGAGAGCAGCAGGACAAATAGCTAATGCATGTTGGGCTTAAACCACCATAGCACACGTTTACTATGTAACAAGCCTGCATGTTCTGCACGTGTATCCCAGAACTTAAAGTAAAAAAAAAAAAAAAAGAAGAAGAAGAGAAGCAAATTTAAGCTCTTGAGACTTTTGTGTCTTGTTCCTGGGAGGGAATTTTAATTTTTTGATTAAAGAAAATGATTAAAATAAATTCAATTTTAAAAAGACGAAATTACTAACACATTTTATCTTATGAACAGATTTAATACAAATAATATTGTGAATTAAAATTTAGAAGGAAATTCACAGTAAAAGACAAGAACACATTAAATATTCAAACTAGCCTCTAAAATAAGTTACCTCAAGGAATAAAAAACTGAAAGAAAGTAACAAGTGATTAAAAGTCGTCAAAAGGAAACACTCTATCCAGAATTGCTTACTTAATAATATGTCATTGCCTCCAATCATACTGGGCCATGCTGACCTAAAAGACAAGGTATCAGACATTAGTTATCTGATATTATTAGTGAGTTAGTTATCTGATCTGATATCAGACCCATAAAAGCTATTACCCAGAATATATATATATTCCAGTATATATATATATATATATATACACACACACACACACATACATATCACTAGTTTGAAAAAGAGAAAAACTCTGCTGATGTAATTTAAATGACTTTACTATTTCAACTGAATATTCATTACAAATTTTAAAACCACCATCTAGTTTACCCACATAGGATTTATTATTTTGACATTTCAAATTACAACAGGGTATTAACCTTTGTTAAATTGGAAATTATACATGCAGTGGAAAGACCACCCATACCAGCATTGGGAATTGATGTCTTTCTGTTCTGTTTTACATGCATTTGATGAAGGATGCAATTCAGCTGTTGTTATACTGATTTCGTTCTTGGATGACTTCCCCTTGGGCAGCCGAGTGACCACTTTGCACTGGTTATTCATGTGTTTATTGATTGACACCCAGGGACCAAGTTACTAAATCCTTCTTAAAATATATGGTTTTCCAGTCAAAAAAAAACATAGAATATAATATATACGCTTCACTGAAAGCAAAATAAACTTACGTACTAGAGAAGACATCCATACTTCCAGAACGAGAAAAGAATCCAGGAGATTGTTTTCCTCTCAATAACAGCTAAAAAACAAAAGCTCAAGAATGCAAGTTAGGCTTCAGTATCTTTGATAATTACATGTAAAAACAACGACAACAAAATCCTCATAATAACCACCTAACTCAGACTAACATAGCTACATATATCCCCTTCCTTTTTTTTGTTGTTTTTTTTCTCAGTCTTCTGGGACACATTTTAAATGTCTCTGTAATTGTTCTTGTGTCTAAGAAGCTAGCTTTTCCCAATGTTTGTTCTCTTCCTCATGGACATGGACAGACTATATTTCACAACCTCCTTTGTTGGTAAGTATATACATTTTCATCCAGTGGACAAATTTTATGCAACATTCTGGAGACCTTCTTTAAATAATGCATACTATTTACCTTTTCTGTTGTACCTTCCTCTTTTCTGCTAGCTAGAATGTGGACATGATGGCTGGAGTTAGAGCAACTATGTTGAGCCATGAGATGACCTTGGTAAATTAGGAACTACACACAAAAGAGCAACACAATAGCAGGAGCTGGGTCCCTGAGAGCTCGGAGCAATGTGTTTCTTCTGAGCGCTCTAGGACAAATCTGTTTCTTTGGTCTTTCCAGCTTTTGAGGCCATTCATATTCCTTGGCTCATGGCCCCACATTGCTCTAACTTCTACTTTTATTGTGACAACTCCTTTCCTGACTCTGATCTTCTGTCTTCCTCTTTCATCTTTTAAGGACGCTTGTGATTACATTGAGTCCACATGGATAATCTATTGTCCCATTTGAGTATACTTAACTTAATCACACCTGCAAAGTCCCTTTTGCCATGCAAGATAACTTATTCACAAGGATTGGGATGTGGACATCTTTGGGGGCCATTATTCTGCTTGCCACACTCTTCTGTTAACTTTACAAATATTTGAACAAATGTTATGTCTTCTGATATGGTTTGACTCTGTGTCAAATCTCATGTCTAACTGTAATCTTCATGTGTCGAGGGAGGGACCTGTAATCACCATGTGTCAGGGGAGGGAGGTGATTGGATCATGAGGGCAATTTACCCTGTGCCCTTCTCGTGATAGTGAGTGAGTTCTCACGAGATCGGACGGTTTTATAAGCACCGGCATTTCCCCTGCTTGCACTCACTCGCTCCTGTAGCCTTGTGAAGAAGGTGCGTGCTTCTCCTTTTGCCCTCTGTCAAGATTTTAAGTTCCTTGAGGCCTCCCCTGCAATGTAGAACTGTGAGTCAATTAAACCTCTCTTTTTTTAATATAAATTACCCAGTCTCAGGTATTTCTTTATAGCAGTGTGAAAACTGACTAATACATCTCCTCTAAAACTTATTTTTAGGTTATCATAGGAATTGTTTTCACTTGCTTGGTAATTGATGTGGCTTCCAGATTCATCACCATCCTTATTTCCTCCATCTGTATTTACTCCACTTTGCCAATGTCTTTTTTAAGTATCCCAAACTGAACGTAGATATGATCAGACTCAGGAAGATTCAATGAAGATAACATTTCCCTGGTTCTGGACACCTTGTTTATAACACAGCTCAAGAATTCATTATTTTCCTGGGAACACTGTTGACTAATATTGATCTTTTCACCAACTATAATCCCTTAATTTTTTTTCATGTAAGATACTGGTGAGGTTTTTCCCATCCTGTATTTCTGCAGAATTGTTAAGTTTTAAAAAAATTAATGCGCTATATTCAAGTCCTATTAGGTGTCAGAAACTGGACATTGTTACACTTAGGTAAGCCCAGTGTCAGCTGCCTACATGTCCTCAGTTCTTTAGCTCTCTGGGGTCACATTTTAAATTTAAACAAATTACCATGGGTCCTATCTAAAGAGTGGAGGAAATCACATCTTCCCTCTTCATATGTTCAAGGCTTCTTGGGGAAGTTGGCACTATGACTGATCATCTCTGGCTAATCATCTATTTCTACTGAGCTCTCAACTCCCAAACTGCATCCTATGTTCCACGCCACTGTCGCTTTTTTGTACTTTGTTGTCCTAGGCTGGATACTTCAATTTCTGTCTCCCCCAAGGTTCTACCAACCCAGGTTTATATATGTAGACTTTTGCTGAAGGTCTGAAGTTATGAAAAGAGATAGCACGCAGCTTCGATAGTAACAAAACAAAACAAAAATAAATATTAGACCTCAGAAGTATCTTTATCATTCTGGCCTCTGTGAACTCCTCCCAGGGTCTGTTGCTGGCACAGAGCCCAGGTTGACATCAGGTGGGTCGGTTCCTCCCCTTCTACTCTCCTCAGGCTCTCAGGGCCAATCTGCCCTTCTCCTTTAGTTTCTGCTGCAGAGTCAGGTGTCCTCACTGAGGACTTCACCTTTTTCGGGGTAAAGAAATTATGAACGTATTTGGTTGAACAAAAAATAGCTTTTCTACCTATAAAACAGGGGCATACAATCTTTTGGCTTCCCTGGGCCACATTGGAAGAAGAATTGTCTTGGGCCACACATAAAGTACACTAATGCTGACAGTAGCTGATGAGCTAAAAAAAAAAAAAAAAAAAAAATCACAAAAAAATTTCATGATGTTTTAAGAAAGTTTACAAATTTGTGTTGGGCTGTGGGTCGGAAAAGACTTGGGTCTTGCTATAAAGAGTTCCATTCCACGATTTTAACATAAGAAAAAAGTTCAACCTTTTTTCCATTTATCTCTGTGAAAAATTCAAGTCCTTATTGTAGTTTATGGTAACTTTTGAAAAGTGATTCCACTGCACAGTGTTATTGTTCTCACTCTTAGCATTCTCATCTTTTTAAAGCCACAAATTTCATAGATATTTTTCTACATTTTCCTGTAATTATTTAAAAGTTAGCAGTTAGTTTTAAATAAAATGATTAATCTTAAATAAAATAGGACAGAAAATAAAGAGCAATTCTATAAGCTTTACTTGGTGTTGGTACTAATACCTCAATAAAAATTTTGGCAAATGTGCTACTACTTTTGTGGCACAAGAATAGAATGAGAACTTATGCATGTCTAATGCCATGCTGGATTGAAGATATGCTTTGCTTTCAGGAGATTTTCTCTTAGGACATTTTTATGTTCTTGGTGCTTTCTTTTTCCTTCTAACATATGTTTTTAACAATAAATTATACATTTTTAAAGATTTTTTCCCTTTAAAAACGAGGCAATTTAAGCTATTATATTTGTCAGGGATCAGAGATGTTGACTCCCCCACAATGTAAACTTTCATGGATTAGTTTAAGAATGAACACTAAGGCCTGGTGCAGTAGCTCGCACCTGTAATCCCAATATTTTGGAGGGCAATGCTGGCAGATCGCTTGAGCCCAGGAATTCGAGATCATCCTTGGCCACATGGTGAAACCCCATCTCTACAAAAAAAAGCAAAAAAAAATTAGCTGGCGTGGTGGTGCACCCCGTAGTCTCAGCTATGTAGGAGGCTGAAGTGGGAGGATTACCTGAGTCCAGGAAGTTGAGGCTGCAGGTGAGCTGTGATGGTGCCACTGCATTCTAGCCTGGGGGGGAGAGTGAGACCCTGACTCAAAGAAAAAAAAAATTAAGACTACTATTTATTGCAAAAAAGAAGAGTGAAGTGCAGTTCATTTTGTGTATCTGTAGCTATAATTTGTATATAACATCGAAGTTTAAGTTTCTAATATGACCTGATTAGCTATTTTATGTGTTCTGTTATTACTTGAATTGCTCGCAGGTCTCAGTAAGTTAATATATAAAATATTAAATGCAGATTCAAAATTTGGTCTGCTCTTCACTATGCAGTGGAAATTTATAACATTTTCTGTCATATATCCTAAAATTGAAATGGACATATCATCTTTTACTCTATGAGAGTTTATAAACGGCTTCATTCCACAGAACTATTAATATATATTTTATATTGTTTGTTATATTTTATGAAAATAACATATACATATATTTAAAAACTTCATATTTTACAAAAAGCAATTATTATAAATTATCATTCTCAAAATAAAGATTACAATGAGTTATTCTGAATTTCCAGCTACATGAATAATCTAGAGTACCTGCGAAGTTTTGCTTCCCACAATGTGCATCCCGCAGTTCTTGGACCCGCAGAAGTCAGCCTGCAGAAGAACTGTGGGATCAAAATCTGAGCAGATACCATGAAGCTAAAGATACCGCTTAGTGGTTTTTCTCTCTTTTACTAAGAAGAGGAAAGGCTGTTTGTGTTTAAATGCATCTTAGGGGTTAAACTGTGTCCTCCTAAAACCCCCAGTACTTCAGAATGTGACCTTATTTGGAAATAAGGGTATTTTCAAAAGTAATAAATTTTAAGTGAGGTCAGTAAGGTGGTGTATTGGTCAACTGGTGTATTCCAATATGACTGGTGTCCTTATAAAAAGGAAGAATTTATTTCTATTTATTTTTTTTTCAAGACAAGGTCTCACTCTATCACCCAGGCTGGAATGCAGTGATGTCATCACGACTTGACTCACTGTACCCTTGACCTCCTGGGCTGAAGCGATCCTCTTACCTCAGCCTCTGAGTAGCTGGAACTAAAGTTGCATGTCACCACACCTAGCTAATTATTATTATTATTATTTTTTTTGGTAGAGGCAGGATCTCACTATTTTGCCCAGGCTGGTCTCAAACTCCTGGACTTAAGCGGTTCTCCTGCCTTGGCCTCCAAAGTGCTTGTATTGCAGGCATGACCCACTATGCCTGGCAAAAGGGAAAATTTACACACAGAGACAGACACACACACACAGGGAGAATGCCTTGTGAACAAGAAGGTAGAGATCAGTGTCATGTGTCTATAATCCAAGGAATGCCAAAGACTGCCAGCAACTCCCTAGAAGATAGAGGAGAGGTCTGGGGTGGATCCTTATAGCCCTCAGAAGGAATCAATCCTCCCAACACTTTGATCTTGGATAGGTGGGTTCTAGAACTGTGAGATAACACATTTCTAAAGACACCCACTTTGCTAAAATAATGACTTTATTAATAACTTCTTAACTTCCTCATCTATTTCTAACCTAAAATATGGTGGGAAAACACTTTATTTAGGGGGAAATTTTCTTACTATTGGTAAACCATTTGTCAATATTAACATACTTTTGTCAAATAAACTGTTAATTAGCCAAATAATCTATCTGGAAAAGACACTTCTGTGTCGGGAGGTCAAATTGGTGTTTACCAATGAGTCTTGTGGTTCTTCTTGGAAGAACTGTCTTCTTGTGGATGAACTGAATGTTTATGAATGTGGACCAGGTCCAGAAACCAGAAACGAATGCCCTGGGAAGACTGGGGCAGCACCAACACCTACACCATTCCGCCAATTCACCCTGTGGCACAAACTAAGCGGCAAACAAAACCCTTTTTGGACTCTACAATTTCCCCCTCTGTTCTATTGCATGAATAGATTTTTTATACGAACTGTCTATACACACTCTGCCCACTTCCTCTTCTTCCTTTCATTCTTCAACCTCTTCCAATCTGGCTTTATCCCTGTCATTCAACTGAAACTGCCCTTGTCAAGGGTCTAGGACTCCATGCCAGCAACATTTCCCCCTCATCTTACTCCTCCCATTGGTAGCATTTGGCACTGCTAACCATTTGCTCCTTGCTGGAACTCCTCTCTGGCTTCTGTGATACCATACTCCCTGGGTCTTCACCATATCTTCTTGGACATACCTCTGTCTTTGCTAGTTCTTCCTGCTCTATCTGTTCATTATTTGTTGCTGTTCCTTTGAGCTTTTCCATAGGTCCTCCTTTCCTTTCTATTTCTACTGTTTTCCTGGGCTGTCTCATTCAATCTCATGGATTTAAATATTATATATACGCTGATGAATCTTCTGAGTTCCAGACTTTTATATCCATCTACCTACCTACTTGACATCTCTATTTGTAAATGCCATTGTATCTTGTAAACAGCATATTCCAAACTGAATTCTTTATTCCCATGCAACCAAGCCTTTGTTTCTTCCAACACTTCATCATCTCAGCAAAATCCACCAGAAGTCTAGAAGTCAGTCCTCATTCCTCTCTTCCCCTAACTTGCCACCCATTTCTCTCCATCTGCATTCCTGCTACTATAGTCTAGGCTACCATCATTTAGCATGGAACTAATTTAAACAGCTTCTAACTAATCTCTCTTCTGCCCCTCTTGCCTTCCCCTCCCTCATTAATTCTCCACATAGTATCCAGAAATATCTGTATGTATGAAAATAGAATCATTTAATTCTCCTGCTTAAAACTCTTCTATGAATTCCTATTGCATTTAGATTAAGATCCAAACCTATTCCAGTGACCTTCAAGGCCCTCTGTAACCATGTCCCTGCCTCCCTCTCTACCTGTAGAACAGCATCCTGGTACCCCCATTCCTCACTCACTTCTTTCCATCATACAATTGGCTTGAATTTCTTGAATATACCAAGGCTTTTTCTGTGTTAGGACATGTTCACCTCTTCCTTGTGTCAAAAATGTTAACCTAATAACATGGTATGAGGAAAGACACAGTTAAATCATATTGTGGACTGGGCCACCTAGGAAGCTCTTTTTGTGGCAGGGAAGTTGGGGTGCTCTCCTGGTCCAGTCATTTGGGGTTCAATGAGGAGTAGTCTGCCAGTTGGAGGGTTTCTAACCTATACATGGTGTATGGACTGAAACTACAGCTGGTGGGTGGACCTGCAGCATTAAAGAGTCCTCATAAGGGTGATTTCATGCAGATAATTGTTCCTTGGATAGAGGATATGGTCAGAATTCTTTCCACTTAAACCATTGATTCTTTTGAGTTTTATACCCATTCTGAGGTATTTAGTAACATATAGGTGAAAAAGATTTTTCTTTTCACCTGAATTGGTTTAGTAACATATAAGTGAAAAAGACATGCTAGAAGCTGTTTTGCATGCAAAATAATAAGTGAAAATGAATTGTATTAATTGATGTTCCTGAGATTGCCCTTTGCTTCTAAGAAAAAATAATGCAACTTTTAAATATACATTTTCCAATATCATAGCTTTTATTTCAGACCTTTCATTTGGTGATCATATTCTCACATCCTAAACTTTAGTCATTTGCATTCCATCTTTAGGATTTTTGAAATATTTCTGTCTCATTTGTTTTAGTGTGTATGTGTGAGAGTGTGTGTATTTCCAACTTAATATTAACATCTGGAAAAGCATGAGTTTGATGTTTTAAGTTGCACCTTTCTATTTATAACAAAATGCATAAATTTTACCATAAAATGTTTATCTAGGTACCATGTAAAATTGTGATTCAACAGTATGTGAACACCACTTTTTGGAAAAGCTATTATATACCATCCTCAAACTTGGCCCTACTTAGCTGACATAATTTGACAACACATTTACCTCATTTAATTTTGTCTTATTTAAACTAAGATTAAAAGGAATGAGTATTTTCTGAGCATGCACCAGTTGAAGACATCAAATATACTATAGAAAGCATGAAGCCAGGCTGCAACTAAAATTTTGCCTTATGTAACAGAAAAGATGTAAAATATACCTGTGAATAACGGAGGAATGCAGTTTACCAAGTTGTATCTATCTCTCTATATTTATATTTGGAGTTTTGCCCTTATTGATGACCCTGTATGGAAAAGACTGGTCAATCCTACTTAGCATTAATCCTTTGCACAGGGAGACTACTCTTGGAGACTGAGTCTATTTTCAGTCTTTACAAATGATGAACTATTGAATAGATCACACACATGCAGATGAACCCAATTTCATGTATAATAGCATATATTCATTTTATTTCATATATTAATCTATATTTAAAATACGAAAGTTGCTTTTCAATAGAATGATGGATGGCTGATGTTCTATTTATTATTCCTTGGTCTTCCTTTTGATGAACTACACCTATTCACTACTCAGACAACATAGTTCGGTTGGGACCTCTGGTAACAGAACACATCAAAGTTAATTGGACTACATGGGAATTGAATTGAAGATCGACTTTGACCTCATTAGCACAATGATATAGTCAGCTAAGGTTATAAGATCCAACACTCATGGAAACACTCAAAGGAAAAACTCATTTCAAAGGGAAGTTGGATGTATGGTTAATATACCATGCAGCTTTGTAGATGAAAGATTAAAAAAGAATATAAAACTATCAGAGAGCAGATCAGAAAGTAGGATTTTTATCTTTGCATATATTTGACTCAGTTTCCCAACTAATAGTAAGTGTTGGGAAAATACTTAGGAAGCAGGGCTAATTCATCATGGTATTAGAAGATACGGTCAGACAGAATGGCACTGCAAACTGTCATAATCACTCTACAAGCGTAGTTGAAACTATGCTAATTGCATCTGTACCAGTCACATAATGAGAATGGCCAATGCTATGCGGTGGATTAAGGGCCAATTGTAAGTGGAGAAGGTAAGAATACCCTGCAGAGGCATATTTAAGTTATGCACATTACCATAATATTATCACAGAATGGAAATAAATAGCAAGCCAACCTTTTCTGAATGCAGTAACCAGATACTCTGGCTATTGTTTGACATGGATATTTAACTTGAGCAAAAGACTATGTTAAATGGTAAGGTTAGGAATAGAATTTCCAAAGCAACATGCTGTTGGGGGTAATGGAGGCAGTCTTTATTTAGGAACAAGATACAAGTGTATAGAAGTCTGTGGAGTGTTTTTGGCCACATTTGCAGACACAGGAAATAGCATGAGTGCAGAATTATCAAATGGCAATTCTCTGTGTAGTTCTGACGACATCTGAAAACTTGTTTTTCAGGAAACTTCGGTTTTTCTTCCCTTCCTTCTCTCTCATTCCCCGTTTCCTTCCTTCAAGACATTATTCATTTCCATTTTTTTCAAAATAATTTTATTGTTGAATTCTTTCTCCAATTTATCTTGACCTTGACTTCCCTTGTTTGGTAGCTGCGAGTTTGTATTAATGATATGCTACTTGTACCAAGGGTTCACATTCACAGTCTAGGCTGGACCTTTGAGTACGTTGTCTGTCTTAATCAGTTTGGGCTATTATAACAGAATACCATAGATTGGGTGACTTAATGAATAGACATTTATTTCTCACAGTTCTGGAGACTGGGAAGTCCAAGATCAAGGTGCCTGCAGATTTGGTGTCTGGTGGGGGCCCACCTGCTGGTTCATGGATAACTGTCCTCTCACTATGTCCTCACATGGTAGAAGGGAGGAGGGAGCTCTCTGGAGTCTATTTTTAAAGGGCACTGATCCCACTCATGAATGCTTTGCCCCCATGACCTAATTGCCCCCAAAGGCCCTACCTTCAGCTATCGTCACATTGTGGGGGATTGGATTCTAACATATAAATTTTGGGGAAACACAAACATGCAGTCCATAGCAGTGTCTGTTAAGCATGATTTGAGGAATAGGAATCCCCTCTAGACTGCAGGTACCCCTGACTGTTTACCTAAAATTAAACTATTAGAGGTTAATTTTTCTATTCAGTTAATATGTATTAAACAGCTATTGCACGCTATGCCCTGTGATAGGTTAAACAAATTTGCAAAACATAAAGTATAGTCTTTGTGTCACAGCAATTTTAGTTAATGCAATAGTTGCAGCAATTATCTTTTGGACTTCTAGGCTCCCATTCAAAAGCAAATATCTCTTGGAGTAAATATCAAGACTTTAGCTGTTAATGCTTTAGAGGGGATTTGACTTTAATCTAAGAGGAAGGCTCTGTAGAAGCAGTTTTTGACTTAGGCGCTTGGAAGCTAGGACACTGGATAAGAGGAAATGCCATTTTGCTTAAAGTACTGATTTGTGGAGGTGCAAAGGTGGTGAGGGTGACTTGAGGACCTGATCTACATGCTGAGAAATAAGAAACTAGAACCTTCATTTATTTGCCATTTTTTTTGCCCATTATTATTGTTTAGTTGAGGATGTGAAAATTAGATTTCTGAGTCACTGAAAATTCACCTCAGTTTTCCTGTTTTAGTCATTAACATTGTGTTCATTTTTTAGATAATCTGCTACGGCTTTTCATTTTCTAATGTATACTTCTCAAAATTGACTATCTTTTTTGACTGTTTACATATTAATGCATATTTTTAAAAACTATAATTTTATTTTAAGTGTGTAAGGTCACTATACTAACAGAATTGAGTTAGAGTTTGCAAAATTTTTAGCTTATTTACCACTTTTAATCACAAAAATATATGCTACCTTTGAATATTTACTTCTTTTTATACCAATATCTAAATAGTTCAAGAGAGAAAGAAATAAATAGAACAGAATAAATAATAGCAAGTTTGTTGAATTCAGTGACTTTAGATCACTGAATATTTTGACATAAAACAATGTTATTTGCTTAGTTGATAAAAGCACAATTGTTTGCAATTATATGCTTATTATCTTGATTATATTATCTTAATGAGTTATTATCCTATTGTATTATTTTGGAGCTCAGCACAATTTGTACTAAGTCCAACTAATCAAATTGGTTATTTACCCTGAACTATGGGATAAGTAATCTAAATAAATTCACTTAGATATTATAATCACGGTAAAGATCAGTAGCAAACCTTTACAATGTTCAAATTCAAGGCCTTCATCTCCATTTGTCACATTCCACAAAACCTCCCCGTCAATGCTCTCTGACTTTTTTGAGACTCACCTACTTATTCATTTTCTTTAAATCTGCCTCTTTTTTTCCTCTCAGTTGACTATGTTTTGTCAATTCTATCATAAAAATGTTTTTTCATGCTCATTGGTTCATTTCCATCATCTCTGACACTGTTACAATTTAGCTGTTTATTTTTTTTCAACCAGAAATATGCAAACCCTCCAGGTACTTCCTTTGCCATCAGTGCACCTCTCTGAACCTGCCCTGCCTAGGGTTCAGTTCTGATAATAATACTTCCCAGCTGAAAAGCTTTCAGTGGCTCTCTCTATTGCCTACAGAATAAAGTTTCAGACCTTGGGTTATCTTTGTGGCCTTCAACAATCCAGCTACAATTTACATTTCCAATGTTATCTTCCACTATAAGTTCCAATTCTCATATTTCTACATATCATTCCCATTTTTACCATGTATTTTACCCTCTAAGAATTTATTCCCATGATTTCTTCTATCTGATTGCCCCTTCCCATTCTCTGACCTTTAACATTCTGACCCATTCCTTGTAAAAGCCACCTCCCAAGAAAGTTTTCCTACCCTCTGGCAGAAGGCAATTTCCCTTTTCTCTCTCCTATTATTTCATAAATTATGAAATAATTTTATTTCAGAGTAGCTGAAGCTATTCTGTTGGTTAAATGTATCCAGACATGTTATTAATCAGGTGAGGGGACATTATGCTGTGTTAACAAAAAACTCCACCAAATCTTAACGGCTTAGCTGTGCTCCATGTTGCAGTTCAACTTTCAAGGCTGCTTTTGACACCTCTATCTCAAGAAATGCTTTCGCAGTTGTCACAGCAGAAGGAGCTACATGGGAATCACACACCAGCTCTTAAGTGCTTCTTTCTGCCTGGAATTGATACACATCACTTCACTCATATTTCATTGGCCAAAGCAAGCTACCTCTAAGTCAAAAGAAAAGTGTAAAACCTTTGAATGTGCAGAAAAGAGAGGAGAACCAGAAATATTGGTGAGCACTATTAATTTCTTCCTTTCCAATCTGTATTGGAAAGGAAAGAAACCTTTTCTTTCCTTTAGTTGTATTATTTCGTTGGCTAAGACTTCCAATAAAATATTGACTAAGAGTGATAAGAGAGAACATCCTTTTTGTCTTGTTCCTGATCTTAGGGGGAAAGCAACTATTTTTTTAAACCATTGAATGTGATATTAACTGTGGGCTTTTGCAGATTTTCTAAAAAAAGAAAAGAAGCCCAAGTTGAGGAAGCTCCCATCTAATTCCAATTTGCTGAGAATTTTTATCATAAATGGATGTTGAGTTTTGTCAAATCTTTTTACCACATTTAGGGATATGATAATATGATTTAATTTATTCTCTTGGTGGGATGGATTACATTAGCTAATTTTTGAATGTTGAACCAGCCTTGCATACCTAGAATAAATTCCACATGGTCATGATATATAATTCATTTCGTACATTGTTTGATTCAATTTGTTAGTATTTTATTGAGGATTTTTGCATCTTTGTTCATGAGAGATAATTGATCTATAGTTTTCCTGTCTTGTAATATCTCTGTCTAGTTTTGGTATTTGGGTAATGCTGACCATATAGAACGAGTTAGGACGTGTTCCCTCTGTTTTTATTTTCAGGAGTTTATTATAGGGGATCTGTTACCATTTCTTCCTTAAATATTTAGTAGAGTTTACCAGTGAAACCATCTGAATCTGGTGCTTTCTGTTTAAGAAGGTAATTAATTATTGATTCAATTGAAAAGATAAATATAGGTCTATTTAGTTGATTTATTTCCCTGTGTGTGAGTTTTCATAGATTGTGTCTTTCAAGGAATTGGTCTATTTCACCTAGGCTATCAAATTTGTAGGCCTAGAGTTATTCATAATACTCCTTTATTAGACTTTTAATGTGTATGGGATCTATAGTGAATGTTCTCACTTTCATTCTTGGTATTAGTAATTTGGGTTTTCCCTCTTTTTTTTTCTTGATTAGTTGGGCTGGAGGTTTATCAATTTCATTGTTCCTTTCAAAGAACTAGCTTTTATTTTCATTTGTTTTCTCTACTTTTTGTTTTGTAAAATTTCTTTGATTTCTGCTCTTTTATTATTTTTTGTTTTCTGCTTACTTTGGATCTAATTTATTCTTATTTTTCCAGCTTTCTAAGATAGCTTAGATTATTGATTTTAGATGTTTCTTCTTTTCTAATAGCACTGTTAATTTCTATCATATATGTGAAAACTATCATAGACTGTACATTTCTGAAGTCAGCATTTGTGCTTTATTCTTCACTGTATTTTTCTAGGTCAAAGAGAAGCACCCATAAACTAGTGTTTTCCAAACCTCAGTCATTCCCATTCCATCTTCACATTTTTGCCATAGTCTTGTGCCATTTATGATAATACTTAACTAATACTTAAAAAGGAATCACTTTTAAAAAATTAAATCAACATCTTTAGAATGGGATTTTTAATACAACTATAAATGGAAGTCAGGGTATCTTCCCATATAGGAATCTGGAAAAATATGTATTAAATGATATAAAATATTTACTGAAGATATGAAATAAAAATATTACTTGCCTGCTATCTGAAGTCATCTTAAATACCAGAGTTATCTTTGTGGTACACTTTTGGAAATCAGCGAAACAAATATAAATGAAAGAGGATACAAATATATGCCAAAGTTCTACACCAGAGGTTTTAAACTTTTTACTTTATTTTCTTGGGGTTAAATATAGGAACTTAGGGTAAGCATTAACAGAACGGTTACCTTAATGTGAATGGAAAAAATATTAGATTTATAGTAAGAAGACATGAATTTAAATGCCCTGTTTTTCTACCTCCTTGCTGCATGAGACAGAAAGTCCCACAGAATCTTTGTTGGTAGAAAGAATCAATGATATTCACTTGATTGTATTGTCAGATGTAAATGAGATAAATTACAATTATGTTGTAAAATTGTCTAGTTTTATGGGAAAAAGATTATGATTGTGCACAGATATGCCTGTATCTACCCTTTTATAATGTAGTATTCAAGGTGTAGTATAGGTAGTTTTTTTAAGGTAACATTTGTGCAACTTTTTTTTGAAATGAGTACTTGACCAGGGGCATAGGTAGAGTTACTAAATATCAAAAAACAAGACTCATATTAGAGGCCTGTTCAATCAAAATTAGTGGAGAAAAAATTTAGGGTAAAGACTGTTACCTGGGAATATGTTTATTTTTATGATTTCCTTAAATATGAAAAACCAATTCTTTTCTTTGTGGGTGTTCACAGTTAGAGAATGGTTGTAAGTTCTACCTGCTATTTTGGTAAGTCAAACCAATATAGTCTTATTCATCCCTTTTTCTATTTTCCAAGTGTTCATTTTTTGCTCCTTTTTTATTGCCAGAATTTTTAAAAGAGTTATTTCAGAATTGCATACAAACAACATGATTAACCATTGTTTGGTACCATATAAGCAAAAAGCCCTAACTGATTAAGTGTTTTATCCCTTAACTGAAGGATTGGCTTCTGAGTCACCATACTAAGTAGTTGGAGTAAGAGGTAAGGTAAATTAGCAAATAATTCATGAGCCAAACGGGAGTACCTTATAAGATAACAATTTATTTTAGTTAAAGTTCCATGAAATATTTTTCTAAGAATCAAGTTTTAAAAAAAGATACATTCAGGAGATTATTGAATACAGAAGCATTGGAAGATTTTGTCATCATTGATATAATGAAGTCACTCTTTGGGATGGATGTCAGTCATTGTAGTTTTTGAGGATACAGAAATGTCTGTATTCTGAAGTGTAAATAAAGGAGCAAATAAATTTATTTTTTACATGGCTTAATGTAACAGTATATAATCTAGACATGGATAATAGATGCAACTCAGTCAGCATGGATAATCAAAGTTCTTAAAACTAAACTTTCAATGAACACATATCCTTTGAGCAAGACGAATAATGAGGAATAGGAGCCAGCTCCTGTGATATTTATGCAACTGCTAAATTCTCACTGAAGTCAATGGGAGTTTGCTTACGTAAGGGCTGCAAGCTTTAGCCTCCAGAGATTAAAGGGGAAAAAAAAATCCTTAAACTCTTTCAACATTAATATTGCCTGTAAGGAATCCAGCCATGACCTAAGCCATGAAGCTTTCTGAACCTAGCAAGTAGAAGGGTAAACAGTAAACACCAGTTATTTTAAGCACGATCTAATCAGAGTTCAATGAGAAGCAATATTATATTTGATCTCTAAGGTATTAATACTTGTATATCACTATTAGACATTTTTATGTAGCCCATTATCCAAACAATGGCTTAAGTCTGTGGTATTTAATAAATCAAGTTTCCATGGCCATGAGACTGAGTGGGAGTGGGGATGAAGCCTTTTTTCTTCATTTTTTTTTTTCCTCAGGTGCAATTCTGTGTTAATATAAGAGAAGTGTGGCCTTCCTTCTCATAGCACTAAAAGTGAGATAATCCCTGTGTAAGAAATCAGTAAGTACGGTCTGCTTAATCTAGTCCCAGTGTGAAACTGTTGACATTTGTTCTTTTTTCTATCATTATGTGACTGGGCCTGTTTTGTGCTGGATTAGGCGCAAATCTCCTATGCAGCACATTTGGCATGTTACTAGTAGTTTAACTTCATTAATAATGTATGAAGAAAATGTAATCCACGACAAGGAAGGAAAGAAAAGTATTTTTTTTTTTTTTTGCTTCTCACAAATCCTTTGGAATGAGTAATTATTCAACATTTTATGTTTGATGTTACATTTTACAATTGAACTTCCATAGTGATATTTGAAAAAAAAACTTTGGCAAATGCTTGCAAAAAACACACCTTTTAAAATTTTAAATGCGATTTACTGATGGCCAGAGCTTGTTAAACATAGTAGGAAATTAAATATTTATTCAGCTTATTTCATTTTCAGGGTCATAAACGCTCTTTCTGAGTCATTTCCAATAACAAGAATTTCTACCAATAAAGCTATTAACAGGCATCAAAATAGGGGAGTGCTAAATTAAGATGAGATTGTAAAAGCAAATAAGAACATATGCAGACTCGCATAGGAGTGCAAATGATCATTTCTGATTGAAATGTTTATAGCTAAATGAGCTTGGCTGAATTAAACACAAATGTGCCAAAAGATAAACCCTAGCTGGTGCTTCTTTTTTATGCTTTTTAAGCTGCTTTACAGATGAAAATGGAACTACATTTGGAACAATGCTTTCTGTTTTTCCATACTATTGATATTTGTGGAAAGTCACAAAATGGCCTAAGGAAGCTAAGCTCGCCCCAAGCAGTGGTCACTTACAAGTACTTTTGTACTCTGTACTCCTGTCACATTTGGGCGATCAGAGCAACAGCTGGGGAGACTTTTTCAACAAAGATGAGTGTCAGATAATCCTGATGAGATTCCACATCCAACATCTTTTGTAATTATGTCACATTCAGCTGTAATGGAATAATTCAAGCTGAAAGAACAAGCTTTGATCCTTTCTTAAACCTTTCCCTGTGGACTGGCTATCTAAAAGATTTAAAGATATTTCTGTTACAAGATCTAGTGTTTCCTCAGAGAAGTCATGCTTCTGAAGCATCGTGATCTACAAGAACAATATCAAGTTTGCCAAACACATTTCTGAAAGCATCATGTGTGGGGGGAGGGGTTGTATTTAATGAAGATATCAGTAATATACTATGCTTCAATTTTCATCTAGATGATCAAGATTCATTTTCTTATTCTGTCATCCAAATGGGCAGACAGAAAAGTGATTGAAATACATTATGGAGATGCGTCATTGCACATTTAAAGCATCTGTGTGCAAATTCATCTTTTTTTATTCCTGTGCTTATCAAGTTGTATTTTAATAGAAACTGACCTAGTGAAATACTAGCTATGTTGTAGAAATTAAAAAATAAAGTCATCAAGATACTAGCAAGTTCCAAAATTCTCATTTATAGGGGAATTTTTGTGCAAAATATTTATATTTTACTTTCATTAGGTTTCATATTAAACTAATGAAACGGACAGACTTTCAAATTTGAACTTAACACAAGATTTTGGCATAATCATCAAGATCAGTCATGTTAAAAAATCACTTTTACTTGTTTGTAGTAATCATATTTCTCTAAGTTGTCATTGTAATTCTTTCTGTATTTCACTCTTACATTATTGTTTTTTTCTTCATTTCTTTTTCCTTTCTAATTCCAATTATTATTTTTTTCCTGAGACTAAATTCGTCACAATAGGAAAGAATGTGATGGGGAAGAAAACAGACCTGATTTTAATTTTGGCTTGAAGAAAATTATTACTAAAATTAAAACCAGTGTTGGAAAATAAACATTCTTTGAATTTAATTTTTAAAAGTGAATCTGTATGACTTTTAAAGCATGAAGGTTTAGCTGCTGTTTAGTTTATTGAGCAAAGAAAAGATAATCAGTGTATGAATGCTCCCAAAGGAAAATAGCTTGATTTGGTAGAAATGAAAAGAGGCAAGTCTGTAGGACTAAGTGGTACAAATATTAAAACTATTTTTGCCCAAACCAGTGAAGTAACCTTTAATACATGTGATAAAGGTCATCTGGAAGATCATCTTTCCCACAGAACATTTCCTCTATGCCTCCATTAGGGATAGCGAGTGATCCCAGTGCTAAATAGAACATGCTCTAACTTCTATTTATGTCTTTAGCTTACACTTTAATAGTGTTTTCCATTAAAATTATGTATTTGTAAATGAAACATAATTATAGATTTTGTTTTATTTCATTTAGGTCTTTAACTGGATGTCTGATTTAATCTTAATAGTCTCAGCTCTGAGGTAGGTATTATTACTATTTTGTAGATGAGAAAACTGAGGTTCAGAGTGGTTAAAGGACTTTCACAGGTATGAGACAATGCTGGGACTGAAAATTGGAGCTTCTACTTGAAAGTTTAGTTTTCTTTTTTCTGATTTGGTTAATGGTGGGAGAGGCAACGGTAAGTAATATAGCCACTCAAAACTATTTTTTCTATACATTATTAATTTTACTTATAATTTGATAATTTTTAAAAATCTAAACTTATTTTTAAGTATATATTTTATCTCTGTTAGAGGGGGTTGGCTGAAGAGGATGAAAATTGTACTCTAACTGTGACTTACCAAAAATATTGAAGGAACAGACGAGACATTTCCATGCTTGCCTTTAGGCCTAAAGTTTAGGTTGTAACTCTATGGATACATATTCAAAGGGTTTGAATATTCAATTGAATATGACTGAATTTTCTCCTTCTTTGTTAGGTTTGGTTATTTCTGATAAAACGACAAGTTGGTTTTTAAACAAGCGAGAAATTTAGAATATTGAAAAACCTGACCACTAACATTGTCCTCCAGGAGAGATGTTCCTTGCTGGTGAATATGACAAAGGCCAGTACACATTTCCCCAACAGAAAAAAGTCTGGTGGGCTGACAGTTCTTAGATTTTAACCTGGTATCCACTTCATTGTGTATAATTTTACAATCTTTTTTCTTTTATTTAAAATAGATATTTTATCATGCCTATCATTGGCATATTAGAATTCAACACGTAGGTCACATCCCTAACAAATTCATCAAGTGAGCCTTCCTGGAAATTCTAGATCTCTAACATTATTTAATTCTTCGGGGAAAAAAAAATGCAACAATATATAACCCATATTATGTGTTTTGGGTTTTTATAAGAAAATAAGAAAGGTGTGAATTAAACTTACTCCCTTATTGGCAGTATTTACCTAGCATTTTCTTGATATTTTTTCCAATTCAGTATTTTCAAAGGTATTTTGGGAAAAAAGTCCTCTGTATTTTATGCCTTTAAAACAAGTTATTGGCTAAAAAATTAGAATCTTCTGCTTACTGCAGTTGATCAGGTTTTAATGCTTTGTGTGTGAGGCAAATACACCTACTTTCTTCATTTTAGTCACCATATAAATCCAGGGAAGCACTCTAGAGATGCAGCTGTGATTTTGGTGACAGTTTCAACATAGCTAATGGTACTGCATGTTTTACTTTTTAAATGTGGCTCTAGAAAAATCACTGTCTTATATTGCAGTAACTTTTCATTTAAGGAGCCACATATCTAAAGATGCATTTCATTCATGGGAAACATAATGGTTTATATGGTTTATTTATTGTGGAGACGGTCTAGAAAAATAAGTCTCTCTCTATGTACACATGCACATACATATGTGTTTGTTTATATGTAACACACACACTTTTTGTGTTATATATACACACATGGTTTTTTAAAGTTATTCTAAGGGCTATGTTTTTTTTTTTTTTTTTCTGAGACGGAGTCTCGCTCTGCCGCCCAGGCTGGAGTGCAGTGGCCGGATCTCAGCTCACTGAAAGCTCCGCCTCCTGGGTTTACGCCATTCTCCTGCCTCAGCCTCCCAAGTAGCTGGGACTACAGGCGCACGCCACGTCGCCTGGCTAGTTTTTTGTATTTTTTAGTAGAGACGGGGTTTCACCGTGTTAGCCAGGATGGTCTCGATCTCCTGACCTCGTGATCCGCCCGTCTCGGCCTCCCAAAGTGCTGGGATTACAGGCTTGAGCCACCGCGCCCGGCCTGGGCTATGTTAAAAACATGTTTTATCATTTCCAAGTACAACAAAAGTAGAATAAATAGTATAATTCTCCATGAGCTCATTATTTAACCTCAATAATTATCATGCTATCTTGTTTCACATATATTCCCCACATTACTGAATTATTTTGAAGCATCAGACATAATATTTTTTCATCTGTAAATATTCCATGTGCATCTCTAAAAGTAAGACTGCTTCCTTAAATATGTAAAACAATCTACTGACACACCTGGGCTTATTAATCATAGTTGTTCAGATGTCGTCAAATTTGAGACAGGCTTTTCACATTTATGGAGCAGTCATTACATTTTTGGTTACTTATATATTTTTTCATTTCAATCCACAAGAGCTAATAAAGTTAATTCCCTTTCTTAAACTCACAAAGTATAAAATAGTGGTTAGGAGTATAGGTTTGAAAAAGTAGAAGTCAAGGCCTTGCCTTGCCATGTATTAGCTAAGTGGCTTAGGGCACATTAATCAGCCTCAATTTCCTCATCAGTAAAAATGGGAACAATACTACTTAGATCATACCATTATGAGTGCTGTATGATTTATATATGGAAAGTGCTTAGCTTAGTGCCTGGTATGTAGGATGTTCTTCGTAAATGTGAACTATCTTTTGAAAACTTGGAGTTGGAATTTGAACCCAGGTCTGACTGATCCCAAAGCCTGTGACCTTTCCACAGTGCCATGCTCAACTAGCATGGTGACAACACTGGCAGCAACCCAGCCTGGACACTCTTTAAAGGGCATTTAATGTGTACTTATTAAGAGTCCACTCCTTGATAGCCCCGAACTTTCCATCGTCATTGGCAAGCTAGTGACTGGAATTCTTTAGTTGTGGCAATCACTAGTCACAGAAAACAGCTGAGCCTAAACAGGTGGCTCTGAAGGTGAGCAGAGCCAGCATGGGCATGCAGAAAGGCTGAGCTGAACACCCTGTGGGCAGGGGGGTCTGGTGGGAGACAATGAGACCTGAGAAATGTCCCCTCCACTCCTCATAAAGAACAAGTTGCCAGCAGCCAGCATTCTGCATTCATCTTAATCTTTTAAAGTAGAATTGTTATTCTGAGCCATGTCTTGGATGCCACAAGAATGAGGCCGGTCTTTGTGCTTGATTTGTGCTCATGATTACAGCTCTTGTGTCTTCCAACTTCATTTTTTTTTACGTCATGAAATATTTCAGTCTAGGTTTTGCTCAAAGCAGAACACACACATCAAGTTTTGAGACTGATTGGATGCCAAAATGTTGTGGATTTTTTTTTAAAAAAGAGCAGGAATGCAGCGTTTTCACAAAGCTAGAAAATTTAGCAGATTGGGTCAAAGACTGTACAATTATTAAGCACCTAATGTGGATCAGGAACTGAGGGACATATAAAAGACTGCTTGTCCCATCTCCCCCAGTTCTCACTGTGGTAAGGAGTAATAGCTGAAGCAGGAGACTTTTGTCAAATCTATGTTATTATTAATGTTTAATGCTTCTACACTTTACATTTTTCCACGATTATAAAAGCCTGCCCTCTCTGTGTTCAGAAGTAAGTGATGAAAGTTAATTCCTTCTTTTATTAATTCAACAAACATTTATTGACCTCCTACTGTATGCCATGTTCTTTTTAAAGCACTGGGGCCATGGCAATGAACAAAACAGACAAAAAATCTCTCTCCTCATGGAAAACATGGGGAGATAGAAAATAAACAAGAAAAATATAAAGCATGTTAGCAAAAAATGCTAAGAAGAAAAATAAAGCAGCCTAGGTGGGTTGGAAGGTTCAAGGAGAGTTATGAATGTTAGATAAGGCCGACAGGGAAGGTGTTCCTGAGAAGGTGACTTAGGAATAGCGACCTGAAGGAAGTGAGGGGACAACCATGCAGGTGTCTGAGTATGAATGTTTCTAGACAAAAGTGACAGCAGCTGTAAAGACCCCAAAGCAGACTGTGATGGGCACATTGGAAGAATGGCAAAGAGGCTCCTGTGCCTGAGGGAGGGTAAAAGGAAATGAGGCAAAGGAGAGAATGTGTGTATGCATCGTGGCCTTGGGGGCCATAGTGAGGATGCTGGCATTAGGCTGAGTTGGGAAGCTATTATAAGGGTCTGAGTAGAGCAGAGGCATAATCTTACTGAGGCTGGATTAGAATCACTTCTGTTGCTGTGTACAGAACAGAGGGATAATTTGGACAAGGGGCCTGATATGTAGTAAGGCAAAATAAGTGTACATTGCTATTGCTAATTTTACAATTACTGTGGTCTTTACCTGTTGCTCGACTGTGCCTGTTGAATGAATGGACAAGAAGATTCATGAAACATGACACAATCACTCATTTTACTGAAATGACTACATAAAAATGATTAACCCTGCTGCACATGTCCTCTTTTATTTTGAAGTGATGATCTATAGAGAGTTGGCTCAAGAGGAAAAATTCCTTGTGGTTGTGGTCTGTCTCTCGAGAAACTTTAGGATTAAATTTTTATTTTGGATGCTTAAGTGTGTCAACTTTAAATTGGCTATAAGTAGTATTTTTTAAAAAACCAACATAAATTGTGGCTAGGGAGATCAGAGTCCAGAATACCTTTAGAATATTAAACAAATGTATTTATTGCCCAAAACATATTTCTTGACAAATAAAACAACATGTAAATGTACATATGCCAGTTATTCACAATGAATAATACAGCTTCAAATAAAAATATTAGAATGTAGTTTTCTCTATTGTTACTTAAAGAAATACTTTTGCAGTATGTCCTAGTGGAAAAAGTTAAAAATATTTCTTCTAGTAGGTCTTGTTTTTCAAAATTCTGGATTGGATAGTAACTATATGCCTTGAATATGTAGTATGTTCTAAACAAATTATTATTGCCATTAAAATTTAAAGTGCAAGAATAAAGACTAAAGGTAATATTTTGTGGAGACAATTTAATGGACCAACTTTTCTGTACATTTTAATTTAAATTTATCAAACATTTACATTTCCCTCTGTTTTTCTTTTTTTTTTTTGAGACCAAGTCTCACTCTGTCACCTTCTTTTTCTACATGAACAGATTTAAAAATGTGCTGGGATTCACATTTCAATAGAAATATATACTTGTGTATCTTTATCTATACTTATCTATCAGACCATTTATTTTCTTGTAACAAATGCAATTTTAAGAAAAGGTGGCTATTAGTCACCGAAAACAATAGTTTTCTAGGAGACTATTCCCTGTAGATCTTTACTACATTATCCATTTTGTTTGGCATTTGATGCTGTCTGTGAAATTCAAGAATTTCACTTGGAGACGCCTTGTCAACTTTTCCTCACTTCAGGTTTCCCACACCCACTTAACTGTCAGTTGCTTTTCAGTACAGTCCAAATTTAATGAACTTCAGTTTCCTAGATTTCACTTAGAGGTAGATGTTGAGAGAATGTAGATGTAGAAAGAACCAGAACTGGAAAACTATACATTTAGCCAACACTTTAACATATACTATTTCTTAGTGTTTTCTAGTCTTCATTCTTGCAATATAGTTTCTTAATCCTTCTAAAATGGGTCTTTTCTCCTTGAAAAGCCAAAAAATGCTTTGCACATGTAAAACCATTTATAGCCACAGATAACGGAATTACCTTCTTATTCCTTGTTACTTGCAATAATTTAAAGAGAGCAAATAATAGAAAAAATCTTTTAAAAAATTGTTGAGATGAAGGAAGAAAAGTATAACCATAAAGATCTGTGCCTATAGATTCAATTAAGCATATTCAAAAGCAAATTCTTTGGAAGAAATTTAGATTATGAAATTTGATGCTGGGTCTTGGCAGAAACTTGAAACGTAGTAAGGATTAGCTCAATGGCATCAGGGCTGCCTGAATTCTGGTGAGCATAGGAATTTCCTGAATTACTTACCAAAAAATGTAGCTCCTTGGCCTACCACCGGGGACTCTGATTTAGTTGGTTTCTGGGAGAGTTTATGCAGAAATCATGTTTGAGAAGCCTTCCAGATGATTTGAAACAGGTGGCCCTATGACCACACTCTCATGATCTCTTGCCTCAACTGGTGCCTTGATGCTGGTACTCATTCATATTTTGTCCTTGGAGTTGTAATTTAAAATTTGCCTGCTTTTCATGGTACCCATTATGAATTGATACCTCTTATTCTTAGCAGATACTTTTACTTTTTATTTTTTCGGATGATAAAAAGCTGTAATCCATCATCTCCCGGAATGCTGCCTCCCTTTGCCTCAGAAAGTCATTACATCTCGCTCTTCCCTCTTTCTTCTTCCCATCTTAGAGGATAATGTGTCTCCCACTTTTTTCTAAGATTGTATTTCTGCCTATTTTCTTCTACTTACTTGCTCAATGTCTGGTTCTTTCATTATATTCCCAGCTCCATGAGAACACAGACTGTGACTGTTTTCTTGATCATTGTTTCTTCAGAATCGAGCACAGGGCTTATAGACACTCAGGAAATGTCTGTGTTCTGAAGCCATGAGAGATAGCTTGTCTTCCTTTTCCTAAGAACCTATTTCATCTGTTTTTTAACCTCCAGTTTTCCAACTTCTTTGCTCTGAACTCTAGAACCTTACCTTGGTGTATGCTCTCTCTTTTCTACAGCTACTTCTTTTTAAGCTACAAACATACATATTTCTGAACATTAGAAACTACATCTCCCAGTGTTATAGTTTGAATGATTGTATCCCCTCAAAATTCATATGTTGGAGTCCTAACCCCCAAGGTGATAATATTAGGAGGTGGGGCCTTTGGAGAGGTATTAGATCATGAGAGCAGAGCCCCTTGAATGGGATTAGTGTCTTAGAGAAGAGGCCCAAGGGAGCTTGGTGGCCCTGTTCGCCACATGAGGACACAGTATGAAGCCACCATCCATGAAAAATTGGGAACTTACCAGATACTGAATCTTTGGATGCCTTGATCTGGCACTTCCCAGACTCTACAACTGAGAGAAATCAATTCCTGTTGTTTGTAAGCAATCTGGTTTATGCTATTTTGTTATTGAAACCTGAATAGACTAAGTCACTCAGTTTCTTATGCTATGTAGTGTCTTTGTTCAGTAAAAACAGTTAGCAATGTCCTACTATTGATATTGAGAAAAGGTTGAATTATTTTCCTTCTTACAGTGGACATTTGGAGGTCTATACAAAGCTGTAAGGGGCAAGAGGTACATGCGCCAGTCATAAAGTTTGTTTATTCAAATGGAGCCTGTTGATCTGTCATATTTTTCAGGTTGAGCTACTCTGCCAGGGCAACATTCTACTGTATTCAAATCAGCTGTACTGGAATTGGTACACCTGCTAGTGTCTGTTTCTGAACACTGAATGAGTTGCCGTAAGAGAGAAAATGTAATTCTCTTCATCAACTGGAAAATATAATTCAAAGTAGCAGTAAGATCTGTAAGATATCTACAATCAATGTAATAAATAACACAATTATTTTATGTGGAAAAATTTAAAACTGTACTAAAGGAAATAATAATCTTTATGATTAGAGAGACATTTCATGCTTCTGGCTGGAATGACTTAATATTGTGAAAATACCACATACTTCTTGAATTAATCTATACATTCAATATAATTTCAATCAAAATATCAGTTATATTTTTCATGTACTGGGAAGAATAATTGTTCACAAATAATAAATTTAAATTTAATAACAATAAAAAGTGTATGTGGGTGAATCTTGCTTGCTCTATCAAATATTGAGAAATTAGCCCAAGAACAGACAAACTGACCAACAAAATGGAACAAAAAGTGCCAAGTCAGAATTATGTGTATGTGGAAATATATTTAATTTACAATAAAATGACACTGCAAGTCAAGGGGGGAAAGATTGATTATTAGGAAAATGTTGTTGGGAAAACTGGTTTACCATATGCAGAAAAATAAACTTGATTGCTAACTAACCGCATTCAAAAGTACACTCTAGATGTGACAGGTAAAACTGTACTCTTAACAGAAGAAAGAGTAGAAGAATGCCTTTGATCCTAGAGAATGATTTCTCAAAACTTTCAAAGAATAAACTATAAGGCAAATGTTGGTGAATTTGTTTATATCTAAACTAATGATTCCTGATTAATGAATAGAAAATATTAAGAGCTAACAAAATGAGAGCATCTATATGTTCAAAATATTAATATCTAAAAAAGGTAAATATCTAGAGTATATAAGAAATACTTGCAAATTAACAAGGAAAAGACAGCAATCTCAACAGAAAAATGAAGCATATGAATAAGCAATGTACAAATATTTTAAGAAACACAAAATAATGCACTTTTTTTGCAAGAAAACACACAATACAAAATATTAGAGACATTAGAATGCCTGTGGAGGGGAATCTTAATATTTAAAAATAGTTATGTACCATACTAGATTTGGGATATTGAAGACAGAAATGAATTTAATTCCTCCATGTTCAGCTATGCTAAGCAATAATGTTTGAGAAAAAAAAAAAACAAACACATCCTAATAGCCATAAATTAGATTGTAATAGAAATCAGTAGGAGTCTGTGGCACCTGTCTGGATATGTGCTGCTGAATACCTGGACTTGAGTGGTGGCAAGGGAATGGAGTGATGAGTCAGCAGGCTTTTGTATTGGCATGGATGTTTGAGGGAATGAAATAAATAAATAAACATGAGTTTTAAAGCCAAGGGAAGGTCCGGCTTCCAGTAGTACTGCTTAGAATCATTTGAACTAATTGTTCAACTAAAAATGTTGGATAAACTTTTTAAAAATTCTTAAAACATAAACAACTTGGCAAGACATAAAGCCATTTCAGATCAAAATGTATAATTCTTTTATATCACTGTGACTCCCAGTCTATTGATCCTACCCATGTTTCAGTGTCCCTCACCTCCATGATATCCTCATTTTCCTCTTTCATTACTTAAATTGCATGGACAATTAATATAAATCACTCTCTTGTATATTTCCTTGATTCCTTTGTCCTTCTTGGGTTTTACTGTAGTTGGCTTGGCTCAGCTGTAATTAAATCCAAGTTTCTCCACCTGTACTTGTGCAGCTGAGCGTGGTTCATGCAAAACATAAAACATCCAACCACACTGAATGGCATCACTTTAAATTTAATGGTATCAAGCAAACATACTTTCTGTCCCTAGTCCATTCACATATTCAGGTACTGACTCACCTGGATGACTATTTCACAACTTTATTTCTTTTCAAAATTCCAGTACCCTTCCTCATTCTCAATCTTAGCTGATGGACTTTTTAAAAAAGGAGACATTTAGAACAATCAAGAGAGAACTTCCCAAAACCATGTTTGATCATCAGCATTACATTCCTTTTCTCTTTCTTCCCACCTCAATGAAATATACATGCTTTTATCAAAAGCCGGTCTCTCTAATTGTGCAGCAGACGTGATCCCTTCTCACCTTTTCCATAACATTGCTTCAGCAATTCTCCCCACTGCCTCTTACAACATCAATTTTTCACTTTATTGAATTATTCTCCGTTAGCATACAAACCTGCTGCTATTTCTCCCATATGAAACAATATCAACAAGGTTTTCTTGAAACAGTTCTTCTGCCATCCAGCACAATTTTTGTCCCCTTTACAGCAAAGCTCCTTGAAGGAATTGTCTATACTTCTTGTTTTCAGTTCCATTTCTCCCATTCTCTCTTAACCCATTCTAATCAATTAGGCTTCTACTGCCTTTCCCTACAGTCTCCAATTGCCTCCACTTTGCTAAAGGCTAGTTCTTACCCCCTCATTTTAGTCTTGACCCATCAGTAACATTTACTTCTGATTACTGATTATTCAATTCTTTTTAACATATGCCTTCTTTTGGTTTCTAGGACATCACACACTCCTTTTCCCTCCTGCTTTGCTGGTCTTCTGCTCCTCTGTCTTCTTCACCGGTTCTCTCTTTTTCCTCTTACATTTTAGAGTTGAAAAGTGTCCTAGAGCACTTTAGTTTTTTTCTCTTTTTTCTTTATACTCACTATCTTAGTGATCCTGTTCTCATCTGATTTTGAGGCCTTGAATACCATCTGTATGTTTATGACTCCCAAATTTATATCTTCAGCTCAATCTCTTTCCATTTGGCTACTTGATATTTTTACTTGGACGTCTAATAGATTATTTTAAACTCAACATATTAAAAACAGGACTTCTGAAACCTTCCACACTGTCAAAGAAACATACAAAAAGCATAACAATATTAATTTGGTTGATGACAATTCGGGCCATAAGCCTTTGTCTAATCTTTGGCTATTCTCTGATTCTTATACCCCACATCCCATACTTTATTAATTGTGTTGGAAATTCAGTTTCCAACTATGTAAAGCTCCATGTTGATCTGCTGCAAGGATAGTTGTGGGCCCCAGTGCAATAAAAATGTGGGGCTCTTGATAGGGAAGGGAAGTCAATGATTCCTTCTTATGGGTCCTTGTTCTAATCCATGGTAAACAGATGACCGTCCACAGATTGTCGCCTCCTCTCTTACATGTGCTTGGTACCTGGATTGGGAGTGGTAAGAGGCTTCTGCCAAATTGCCCATGAAATGCTCTATGTTGCTGCCAGCCTAGAGCAGAGAGTCACTGCCTTGAACTGCCCTAAAATATCACGTGGTGTGCACCCAATACTGACCCTTTCTGTGCTTGCATCCAGGCCCTCTTGGGGCTGGAAGATAAACAACAGAATGTGAGTCTTTCCTTGCCAAAGGTGAGGGTGTTAGTGGTCACAGGGATGGTGTAGGGAGGAGGAGGCTGAACAGGGCCTAGGTGGCCAAGAACCCATATTAAGTTGGTGGGAAAAGGGAGAGATGATAGGAGGAGGCTATCCATGAATGAGGTTCCAACCACCTGTGCATGCTCCCTTGTCCCATCAAACTTCACTTAAAAATGCAAATTCTAATGATCAGATTCAATAGATAACCTTAGCCAAGTTATTTAACTTCTCTAAGCCTGTTTTCCTTAGGTAATCATTACAATATGGTAGTTGCAGAATATTAAATTGCAAATACAGGGCTTTTTTGAGCATTGAGTCTTATGTGACTGCATTGGTTGCACTCCCATGAAGCCAGCCCTGATCTGGTGATATTGTTATTGCCTAGCCAAAAATAAGACTCCATTTAATGATTGCCTTTTGTCTTTCTTACTGGTACTTCTGGTTTCTTTTTCTTCTGATTGCCCAATTGGCATCTTTTCTAGGCTGTTAAATTTTACCCAGAGCCTCCAGGATTTATGATCACTTTGAAGAAGATTTGGACTCTGATCTTTAGAATCCAGTTAGTTGTGAGTTGATGGATGGTTTTGCTTTCTTTTTTTTTTTTTTTTTGCACATAACACTTAAAAGCATGAATTGTGAAGACAACCAGACCTGAGTTTAAGTCCTGTGTCTCCTCTTACTTGATGGGCGAACTTGGGCAAGTTATTTAACTTCTCTAAGGCTTGTTTTCCTTAGATCATTCATTTAGAAGACTGTGGTTAAGAGTATATGCTGTAGGCAGTCTTTAACATCTCTGTGCCTCAGTTTCTTCCTCTGAAAATGGGAATGGCAATATTACCTACCCTATAGGATTGTATTGAAGATCCAGCGAGTTAGTACATGCTAAAGTACTTAGAAAATGCTCAGAACAGACTGCCACCATTGAAGGGTTTAGTAAATGCTAACTATTCTATTCATTTATTCATTGAAAAAATGTTTATATAGCAGTTATATTGTTCTATGCATACTGTTTCTCATCTAATGAGTAATATTATAGATAAATATCTACAAATAAAGTGAGGCTTGTTAAATGCTTAGCACCATGCCTGTCACTTTGTATAATCTTAACAAATGTTAGCTATTACAATTATAACCAATAATGATAATTATTACATTGTTAGCCAGAAGAAAGATATCTTGCTTATAGCTGTTTGATGGTAATGAGAGATGATAGCTCACTAGGGAACTGAAAGCTGCATAGTAGAAAACATATTCAAAGAACATCCTTGTCCTATTCCTTGAGGACATTCTATTTTTCCACACTGAGTGAGCAGCATAGATCTCAGATGACAAGTTGGTCTCCCTACACCATTGGATCAAGATAAAATTGAATTGCACCCCCTATCTCATAACCTGCATATACCATTAGACCTCCCAAGAGTTCTTCAAAAGATCCACCCAAGGATTTATGCTTTCATAATCCTCTTTTCTTGTGAGCTGTCTTTGCCCAGCAACATTTCTAACAAGGAAAGAAACCACAGATCTAGGTTTTCCAAAAGAATGCCCTCACATTAGTGAAAAACATAGAATTTAGTGAATATTTTGCGGGAGGGCAGAAGAAGGGTTGATTATATGGCACATGGTAGAACAAACAATTATTAAACTCCATGTTAGTGATTCCTGTTCTTCCAAACCCCTCTATTACTCTGCTGCCATACTGGGTGATTTTTCCCTTCTTTATTGAGCACCTCCTTCCTTTCACATTGCCTCTTCTCCACTCCAGGAATACCCCAATTTTCCTGGAAAATAATTGGATGTTTTCTGGCTTATACTCCTAAACTTATATTTAGACATTTATCAGTGCTCAAATCATCAGTGGCCTTCTAGTAATATAATTCATTCTTCAGAGAAAATTCAATGGTGAAATATTTCCTTATTATATTTGCTTTGTATGTTTAGCAATATATATTCCTTTGTTTATGTGTTTATTTGAAAAGTATTTGTTGAATGCAACCTTTGGTTCAGGCATTAGGCTTTTAGTAATATGATGGGAGTCCCTGACCTCATGGGTATTTAATTAAAAAGTTAAAACATAGATATATATGTATCTATATAATATACTAACATTGCTTTGGTGTTAGAGCATACATTTTAAAACAGCCTTGTCAGAATTAAACTTTGTTTTTCAGCTACTCTGTACTCACTCTCTGGTCCTCCCACTTAGATCTAGGGACAGAGTAAGGACTGGCAGTATATGCAATGGGGAGCAGTGGCTGGAAGGTGAGTCTCTAAATGACATCCGGGACCTAGCGCCTTCATTTTTCTGATGAAGCCATGCAAATTACCATAAGAGAAAAAGTTAATTGAGGTGATGAGTGGATGAAGAGGGTGAGTCATGGTTACCAAGAATAAAAGTGCTGAGCTGTTGATGAGGTACAGAAATAATTAGTAACACATTTAAAATTGCTGACATTTCCTAACTACTTTCAGCTGGTTCGTTGGTGTGCACTGTAGGAAACTTAATAATTGGTACTCATTTAATCTTAAGTAGGGTCCAAAATGTTCTGCCTGGTCTGATTCTTTCTTCTTTCATTCAAACTCCTTTGATAGATAAATAGAGGAAAGAGAAGGAGACAATTGTCCCAAGATAGATTCTTCCCCAGTACAGAAAAGAGAGACAAGAAAAATCATAATTTTCAATGACATACATTTGTATGTAATGCAGACCAAACTTCTTGTTTGAAATGATAAAGTAAGTCATACTTATAAGGCTCATGGCTTGGTGTTTTCTCGGCAGGAAAAACAGATCCAAAGGTTGAGATAGTCTAGAGGATCTACTAGATTGATGTTAAAATGAAAAATTGAATAATGCTAAAGAACAATGTTAGAAAATCATGTAGAGAAAAAGTAGTTCCTCTCTAAATAAAAAAGCTACTTCCCACGTACATTCTCTTGATTATGCTCCAAATTCTAGGTCTTAAATACAATTCAATAAATATATGAACAATAAGAGTTGAAATGGAAGGCGAGCAATGAATAATTTATCATGGCTTATTTACATGATCTTGTAGAGCATGAACCCAGGTATATTGTTTCCACTAATCTATGTTACTATCTTAATGAACTCAGAGGAGATATACGGATTCAGTACGTCAGGCCTTCAAAAAGAAATATTGGTTCCTCCTGAATAGATGTAGTGGTTAGATAAATTTTAGCACTCAAGAGACCAAAAGAAAAAAAAATAAATAAAAGACCATGAGAGAAAATATCTTTCTTAGACTCACTTAAGCTTGTTATCTTTTGGCTGTTGCCTGTACTCCTTTGCATTCTTGAGCCACATTGGCTATTCAAACACAATAAATTAAAGCCATTAGTTTTTGTTTGTTTGTTTGTTCGTTTGTTTGTTTTTTGAGACGGAGTCTCCCTCTGTCGCCCAGGTTGGAGTGCAGTGTCGCCATCTCGGCTCACTGCAAGCTCCGCCTCCCGGGTCCACGCCATTCTCCTGCCTCAGCCTCCCGAGTAGCTGGGACTACAGGCGCCAGCCACCACTCCTGGCTAATTTTTTGTATTTTTA